>NC_089873.1:40410000-40535000 GCF_040182565.1 Anser cygnoides | reverse complement strand
TCATACAATTTGAAACACAACTTTTGTACTCAGCTGAAAAATTCAACATTTCATTACTAATAAAGGGTTTTGTGCCGTAGTTATTTTTTTCTGTGTGGTTTGTCTGTATTTTCACTCTATACTGCCTTTTAACAGGCAACAAAGCTGAAGTAGGGACCAATATATAGGGACCGAGTTCTGACCAATATAGTTGACAGTTTTGGGGAATAAGTTATAATCGAAAATCACTTTGTCCAAGAGTGCAGTACCTCAGATGGACATAACATAACGGAAAGTTGCGCATGGGGTTTTAACAGATTTTAATGGGTATGTTTAAGACAGTTTTGACTAATCTGTTCTAGCACTAGATACCTTTATTTACATCTAGAGAGCAGAGTCATTTTCTTGAAACTTGTTATCTTGTGAAGGTGTTTTTCCCCCATGAATCTTATTTTTTTTTTCCCTTTTCTACACTCCTATATTCTTATTCTCTTGCTTAAACAGGATGCTAGAATGTTTGAGGATTTGGTTGGAGGTAGAGGAATTACAACAGAAGCAGAGTTCCCATTTTCCTCTCTTGTCGGATTTAATCCTTTTGTTATTACAGGGCGGCTGTGACAACGGGTAGCACCCAGATTTCATAGAGCTCTCCTAGGCATGAACAGATGATTTCAGGGTTGAGATCATGAAATCTCTAGTTTTTTTCTAAAATCTTGTCATGAATGGCCCTTCAGACTAGAACCACTCTGACAGTAAGACTGCATTTATTTGGCAGGAAGATGTTCAGCACTTCAGCCACTTATACAGCTACTGCTGAATATCTTCTCCTAAACTGAGCTGTAATATTTGTCTTCTTGAAGGATGCTATAATAAAGAAGCAAATTGCAATCAATGTTAAAAAAAAAAAAAAAAAGAAAAAAAAAAGGTTCTTCTGCAGCAATGACAGGGGGCAGAAGAACTCCTTATATCAAACAGAGCCAATCGCATTCAGCAACTGGCTTCATAAAGTATGCATGAAATATGTGATTAAAAAAAAAAAAAAACAGACAACAACAACAACAAAATTCAGGAAGACACACAGGATTCCACAAGTCCCACCACAAGAGTCCAGCTTTTTTTAGCAGAAACAGGTTATTTAGACGTTGTTCCTACTTTGGGGAGAAGAAAAAAGGAAAGTCCAAGACATAAACTTCATTACACATATTGGGTCTATTAAACATTAAGTAGTTGTTTTTCAGTTGCAGGAGTGGTAGCAAACAGCAAGAATTCTGTATAGATCTGCTTTTCACCCAATAATATATATTTTTTTTCAATAATTGAGTTATGTAATATTCTGTATTTATTTTTTTAATTAAAAGAATAAGTTACAGTCCATTTGAGAGCCAGTATTAATCTTTCTTATTACACTGTTGCGCTGAAACAAAAATTAAAATAGCTAGGAATCTTTTCAGCAACATAAATGACCCTTTTTGAGAATTTTATGCCATAGATAAACTGTGAAATTAGCCATTTTTTTCCTTAATCATTGCTGCAGCTTGCCAACAGTGATTAATACAGAACCCTAATTATCCATATCCCAATAGCTTCATATCAGTTATAGAAGATCCGTGGTTTAAAGCAAAAATCTGATGATAAAATAGACACAATTTGGCTTTATTAATAGAAAGTGAAAGGTTTTTTTCTTTGACATTTATGGCTGAGGAGGGGAGAAAAAGAGTGTTATCTGGATCTGAAAGCTTGAAGAATGTATTATAAAACCTGAAGGAATAGCCAATTTAGGGGCCAACATTTTTAAACCTATGGTACGGTTTTTCAAATATTCTGCTCTCTCTCATCAAGGGTATCTAGCTGAAAGTTCATACAGACATATAATAAACACAAAGTGTAAAAAATGATATTTACACAAAATTTAAGATTCTAATGCCAGGAAGAAACTAGCTAAATTTTCTCAAATGCATGAGACATGCTAACTCTTCTTTTCTCCAAGCGTTTTGCTGTTGTCCATGACCAGATGAATCCATCCATCTGCTGAGCCAAATACCTCAGCTTTCATCTGGGTCTATCTGAAATGTTGTAGGGTATCTGAGACATTCATACAGGGTTGACAGGTATAATTGGAGATTTCAGAGAAGTAGCTGAAAGCCAGGGCAAGATATTGCATAGCAACTGATATCCCATAGCCTCTTCCCCCTTCTCAAACCTCCCCCATCCAAGAGGAGCAATGCCCAACTGATTTGTAGAATAATGTTGTCGTATCTGCAAAGTAATGAGACTGCTTCTTTCATAGACGAAGTTGTGGACCTCATAACAAGATGAAGACAAGAGCTTGTCTTCATCTAGAAAGAATATGAACGTATAGCTTCAAACCACAACAGAGTTGCTTAGCAATCATATTACTGGATATACAATATGGAAATATGCGTCACATTTCCTATAGAAGTTAGATCACTGACAAGTCAGGAATACATGAGTCATGTATTTAGATGGATGCCTCTTCAGAAACTGTTTTACTGAGTCAAAGACTTCCTTGGAAAAAGGTAAAGTGGTGTCCTTTGATCTATGGAGTATTTATATATTTTTGGTGAAATAATCATGAAATTACTAAAAAACGAACCAGGAAAAATCATCAACACTGATTTTTCTTTAAATATAAACTAAAAGTACATTTGGCCATTTAAAACTTTGAATCCTAGCTTCAAATAGTCATGAAGGAAAGGCTAATAAATATTAGACTATTTAGACTGAAATGTATATTTCTATGTGTTTTAAAGACAATCCTCATGTCTGTGGATCATTTTCTTTTACAATGAAAGCTATGCAGGGACCACTAAAACAAGTAGTTCTAGTGAGCAGTTTATAGAGAAGAAATTATAACACCTTTACTGACAGGAGTTACTTGTCTTTACCTTAGTATGAAATGTATTGCCATTTAAATGCTCCTGTCTGTGGTAGAGCAGAGAAGAGCAGATGTTCAGGAAGGACAGGGAAAGGAGCAGAGGAGTGGAGAATTAATGGGTTGTTAGATTCTACATGGGTAGAAATACAAAGTTTTCCATATGTACAATATACATGTATATACATGTATACATGTGCATTAGTACAGGAGAAAAGTCATACAAAACTGTGTTTGCTGTAGGAAAACATCATCAGGAAAACAAAAAAACAAATGACAACAACAACAACAACAACCTGATTATGTAGAAGTGGTTGGGATCTGGGACTATTTGACAACTCTTGGCCTGAACAGACAGGTGAGCATCAATGCACAGACCACACTTTTTAGGCAGTGATACCAGAAGATTTTTGTCAACAGCTCTTCATTATAGATTTTGAGTCCTACGTTTCAGTAAAATCTTTTGGAACATCCTTAAAGATGCCTGTCTAATCTGAAAGAATGAGCTATTTCCAGGGTAATTTCTGATGCAGTAGAGCCACTATCATCAACTGTGAGGTGTTGCACTAAAGGGGCCTACCTAGATGCATATTTTGTTTGTTGGGAGACATTGACAACTGATACTGCTGTCAGATATGGAATCTGAAATCAATGCCAAAAGGAACCAGAAGCAAGCAAGTCTCCTGGAAGTAAGAGGTAATTTTTCAGAAGATGAGCATCCAACATGCTGGAAGAATGTCCAGACATCATGGAAGAAGAAATTTAAAGCCTGTAGCCTAAAGCTTTCAGGCTTTAAAGCCTGAAATTTAATACCTGTCCATTATGATGTGTCTCCTATTTCCTTACGACCTCAGTATATTATAATCTTCATCTCTATCTCTGCCTGGCCAGGAGAACGGAAGTACTGTGTTCAGTTACAGTCTGCGTACCATTGACATGACTGCAGTGTTTAGACAGCTGGACCCAGAGCCCTGTCACAAACAGTCATGTTCACATTCTCTATAACTGTTATTATGTGAAAGGAGAATTGTACTCATGGATGCAAGTGACGCTTCCTTCAGCAGAAAGCACTGCATTTTCATTGTACTTTCCCTCCACTTTTGGTCACTGATCAGAACAACTAGAATAATTTTAAGTCCTTTATGTGCATCTTGGAGATGTTATTTCTAGTACCCCAATGAAGCATTTGATGTCAATACAATGAGCTCAAAGGACCAATCTTTGTGTGTCAAGTTTGTAAGTTGACAGCAACGTGTGCTACCTCTCAACTCAGTGCATTCCAATATGCATCCGAAGTGCTTTATAAAGATTGGCTTTTTAGGTAAAGAAAAATAATAAAAAAATCTTAATAAATAAAAAAAAATGGCTGATTACTTTCAAGACAACCAACGTTTTCGCTGAAATCAGCGAAAGACAATAATAAAAAAGGGCATATATATGAAGAACCTACTACTTAGAATTTGCTTGTTATAGCTTTCTGTACTAAAAGTGACAAAAGTTTGGGAAGAAAGAAAAGGGATGTGCAATAATAACTGATGCAGATGGTAGAAAAAGTTAAAGTGACTGACTGCAGAAAGCCCATGGAGAGTGATCCATCTCTAATGCATTAAATTTCAACAGCTCCTCTTACACTGATATCATAGAACGAGCCATGGACATTTCCTCTCTTTTTACTCAATCTCTTTGGAATTCCCATTTAATTTTTCCACCTTTCTTTTAAAAAATATATCATTACATAAAGAAATGTAATGTACAAAAGTTGATTGTGCTATATATTTACTTTTTATAATGTAGCTTTTTTATTTTTATTATTATTTTTTCCTTCCCAGAAGTGAGCATTTAGTAAAAGGTGGTTAGGTTAATTCTGATTTGCAGTTGAAAGTGGAGTATCATTTAAATAAAAAATAAATAGAAATAATTACTGAATTAATGTGTTATTGAAGGATATGATATTTGTTATCTTTTTATCTATCTTTGTGATTATATATGCTTCAAGACCACATGACAAATTGACTCAAAATCCTTCATTATATCAAACTTCATTATGCTGACAATTGATTTTTCCAGAACAGAAAGAAAAAAATTTCAGTATTTCAGAATTTTCTAAAATGTGTCACAAGTCTACATCAGTAGTAAAATGTTAAACTTTGTAGTATCTGAATCCATTCAGTGTGCCACGAATCAAGTGCTTCAATCTTTCCTTTATTGTGCAGTGGTTCTCCATATCAAATAAAAATAGAATTAATAAAAATATTGTATTTTGATGCTCTTCAATCTGTTTCTCTCATTTCCAAATATTATAAAATTCCAAATATTGTGGGAGTGTGGCCATGGGGGTCGACAAGCCCCATGGCTGGTTTTAACATCAGACTCTTAACGATGAGGCCATCAGGAATGTAAAGAGTTTAGAGGGAACAAAGAAGGGTGATTCAGGAGACACCTTGCTGTCTCAGGTTCTTGTTCTCCGGCCGTTAAGGCATGGAAGTTGCTGGGGGTTTGCTGGTTGCCAGGCAAAGTTGTTTGACCAATGAATAGTTAGTGGAAAAGTACTGTTGTGGGGAGAAGGGTATAAGAAGGGAGCCTGTCCTCAATATGGGATGCAACATGGATAATGAAGTTATGCCCTCAATATGAGAGATGAAGTTAGGCCCTCACTAAGAGAGAATGAAGTTATGTCATCAGTAAAGTAGCAGTTACTGATCCTGAAAGAACTCTGGTGTCTGTGTGGTCATTACGTCACAACATATGATTTTTTACTGATAGCAGCTCTGGCACAGGAATTATTGTGAATGAAGTTTTCATAGGAACTCAGTAGTTTATACTTCTCCCAGAGAGGTGTTTCACATTGTCTTGTAAGGTTACATCTATAAATTTAACCACTATGGACTAGATTTCATTACTAGGACAATTACACATCTTGAGCAATGAACAACTTGAAGAGGACCACAGTGGAAATACCTTAAGGAAGAAACTAACCTACAACTTTCTTGATATTTCTTCCTAGAACTCCAAGAGGGAGTCAAAAACTTTCAGGGTAACCAGCATTTATTCTTCTTCCTGTGCCAGAGAAGGCAGTAAATATTCAGTGTATGATCTGTTTCTTCAGCTTATCTACCCAAAACACTTTTAAAATTTGAGAACCTTTATATAGGATTCTTTGCTTATATATTCCCCATAATCAGATTTCTTGGAGGTCTCCAAAGGGTAACTTCCTTTCCTAAATTTACATCTTCACCAGACATACCTCTTCCTCTTGACAACTGAAAAATTTTCTTTCAGTGGCACTGACCTAAGAGGCACCTAAAAGTTTGGTATAAATTATATGTTTAAATTAGGTAGACTGAATTTCACCCACTTAATTGTATAGGTTTATTTCTATTAAAAGAATATTTTAGCCAATTACTAAAATGTTAATTATATAGTATAATAATCTACTATGAGAATACACTGAAGTCTTTGTTATTTGCTCAAGTTTAATCACTAGCAATGTGATACTATCATACATATGCGAATATATCCCTACAGTTTTAAGATTATTAAACCCATCTATCCCACTAAAACACAGGAAGACACAATATTTAGGATTTGCAACTCACTTATATGACAACAGTGATCTACATCTATCTTTTTTATTTTCACTGAACACAGTTTAGCAGCTATATGCTGCTATTTCCAAACACTATTGTTAGCTCCTTTGTAGCTTGTCTGTGTTTTCATGTGAAGCACCACCCTTTACAAAATTTTAGCTGGGACAGAACTCTAAAAAGTGTCTTCTCTGTAAGGTGAGAAACACCAAATATGTTAGATCTGTCATTCAACTTGCTCCTCTACCTTCTGTAAAATATATAACCTGAGTCCAAAAATCTCACTCATCTCTTTGTTCAGTAGCCTGGCTCTTGTAACCACGACGTATTACCTAATGTGCCAGAGAGAAAACCATAATATATAATTCAATTTTTCAGTCACACTGGACCTTTCTCAAATCAGAGAAAGTCCCAAAGCTTAATACAAATGACAGCATCTGCTGCAATGCTAAGGATACTTCTATCTTCTATTATCCCATATAAATATGTAGAAGTAACCAAATACTTTGTTAAAAACAAACAAACAAACAGAACAAATGCTTTCCTATATCATACTTTACAAATGCACGTATCTCAGAGGAGAGTGATAAGAAAGAATTACTTGTTTGTAACCTGCTATTTGAAATAATTAATTGTTCTGTGAAACACAGAGTTCAATGACATTAAAGATTTTTAAGTACCCAACAGAGATCTAAATAATCCTTTGAAGATGTGTACTTCACATTGTCCTTCAGGCAGTTCACATTAGCCAAGTTCCACCTCACATGACACAGGGACATCTACAGTCAGAATAATTACCCAGGGGTTCACCTACTATCTCTGTAGTTGCCTACATAGAATCATTGAACCATAACATCATAGCATCATAGAATTATAATTCTACCCCCCCCGCCATGGGCAGCGATGCAAATCTTTCTCCCCTCCTCTCCTCGCCTCTCCTCACCTCAGCATCCCCAGTTCTCTCAGTCTTTCTTCATAGGAGAGGTGATCATAGGAGATCATTTTCATGGCCCTCCTCTGGACCCACTCTAAAAAGATCCACATATTTCTTGTGCTGGGGGCTCCAGATCTGGACACAGTACTCCAAGTGGTGCCTCACAAAGGCAGAGTAGAGAGGGACAATCACCTCCTTTGACCTGATGGCCACACCTCTGTTGAAGCAACCCAGGACATCATCAGCGTTCTGGGATGCAAGTGCACACTGCTGGCTCTTGTAGAGCTTTTCATACCCAAGAGCCCCTTAAGTCCCTCTCTGCAGGGTTACTCTCAATGAGTTCTTCTCCCAGTCTGTATTCATGTCTGGGATTGCCCTAACCCAGGTGCTGCACCGTGCACATGGATTTGTTGAACCTTATAGGGTTCACATGGGCCCACTTTTCTAGCTTGTCCAGGTCCCTTTGGATGGCATCCCTTCCTTCTGTTGTGTCACCTCTACCACTCAGCTTGGTGCTGTCTGCAAACTTGCTGAGGGTGTACTTGATCCCATTGTCTATGTTGTCGATAAAGATATTAAACAGCATTATAAACAGTATTATCTTTATTAAAGATAATAAACAGCACTGGTCCCAAGACAGACCTATGAGGGACAGCACTTGTCACTGGCCTCTACTTGGACATCGAGCCATTGACCGCAACTCTCTGGGTGCAGCCATCCAACCAATTCCTTACCCACCGAATGGTCCACCCTTCCAGTCCCTCTCTCTCCAATTTAGAGATAAAGATGTGTGGGACCATGTCAAAGGCCCTACAGAAGTCCAGGTATATGACATCAGTCAGTCTTCCCTTGACAACTGATACTATTACTCCATCATAGAAGGCTAACAGATTGGTCAGGCATGATTTGCCCTTGATGATGTCATGCTGGCTGTCTCAAATCACCTCCTTGTCCTGCATGTGCCTTAACACTGTTTTCAGGAGGATCTGTTTAATGATCTTCCCAGGCACAGAGGTGAGACAGTCAGGCTACGAACATCTGGCTCCCTCACTGAAAACTCACTGGCAAGAGATAGTTACTTCCAGAGAAAAAAAATCCATCTGATTTCTCCCTTTGGACTAACTGCACAATAAAAAATCAGATTTCCCTTCACAAGAGGGTTTCTTTGTTCTAAACACTAACTTTGAATTGTGTAGCTCACCTGTAGATCCAAAGACAGCTTTTCCCTGCAATACTGTATCTCCTGTCATCCTTCTGACTCTGATACAGCCTTGTACATTTTCAAACTTTCTCCTAGGGTGACCAGGCTTTGGAGGAGTGCAACAATACTGTGTTTTGTATTAGTCCATTAGTGGGCATCATCATAGTCAAGATGATGATAAATCTGGTATAGTAGCTACATATGGCTGTTGATGTAGGAGGTGCTAAGTTACAAAGCAAAATTCATTATATATTAATCAAGAAAAAAAGTATATTATGTTGCTAAAATGCAATATGCAATAGCAAACACCCCCCCCCCCCCCCCCCCAAAAAAAAAAAAAGTTTTATTCAGAGTAGAAAATCCACCATCTGGGTATTGATGCTATGATTCTACTGATAACATCTATAATAATCCTCTTAGATACATATATCAATAAGAACACATGAATTCCTATAGATTTATGTGTGTGTGTTTTTTTCAAATTATTCACTAGGCTTAAATTAAATCCATTAATTATTTTGTCTCTTCAGGAACTAATAACAAGTCCTCAATTTCTTTTTTGTCATTTGTTTGTGATCAGAGTTTCAATTAGCATTCATATGACAAATGTGTGCTGTTTTACTTGTACTTATCTGCAATGATGTAATCCAAGAAGTTTTCCATTTTGTATTTCTAGTCTATTTTTTAAAAATTCCATATTCAACGCTGTGAAAATACCAGATTAGCAAAATCTACTTCTTTACATTTGTTTTTTTTTGGGTTTTTTTTGTTTGTTTGTTTTTGTTTTTTGTTTGTTTGTTTGTTTGTTTGCTTGTTTGTTTTTTTTTTTAATTGATGTGTCCTGCTTTGGTATATAAAAAAGCATAATTTGGTTAGGTGGTAATGTTATGCACAACTGTGTCAGTTTGAGCCATTTGGAATCATCAACACATGAATTTCCTGCCCTTTGCCTTCCTTTCAAAAGGAAGACCATTCAGTATTTGTAATGAGTGCACTGAATTTGAAAAAGTTTCCCATCCAGATGTTTCCAAATAGCTAGCTGTACTGTCTAAATGTAGTCAAAACAGTCAAAGCAGTCATCCAGTAAAAACACTTTTCCTTCGTGCATTTCCATATGTAGTAGAGAATGTTGTGGAATGGTTTTTAATTTGTTTGTGTGATGTCAAGATTGTATTTGGAAGATATCAAAAGAAGATGGAAAAGGTCTTCTGAGAAAGTTGAACTGCATGGAAGGCTAGGGGCAAGAACTATCAACTGATAAAATCTTTGGAAACTTCTGAGGTGCACAGGACTGCAATAAATGAAGAAGCTTGGAAACTGATTTAAATATTTCACTTCACACATTAGACTGATAACAGATGTCTTGAAGTTACAAGTAGAAACACGTGAAAAATTAACAGTTGCAAAAAAGTCACTATGGACAGGATTTACCTCACCTGATAGTTAAATTATTAAGGTTCTCCATGTAGCCAATGGAAAGAAAGCTGCTTCCTGAGGGTAATTCTTTCTGACAGTCGTAGACACTCAGTTGGAATCAACCTATAGATGCTTAACTGTCTCTCTTAGATGCAGCTGACATAACTATATTTAGCCTAAAGACTTACATATTAGATTGCTTCATGAGATGAACCTTTATATGATATCAGCAAAAGACATCATGAAAGCAAGTCAAAATGTAAATGTGAGACACACACAAAAAAAAAATCTAAAAAAACTTTTATTAAGATATAAATTTGATGAGACATGAAACCTTTCAATAAATTCTTCTTGATTCCTCGCTTTTCGTTTCCTGTTAGCCCAGGAAGACATTTGTCTTAAGGGACTGTTTGAAAGGATAAAGGATGGGATTAAGGATAAAATTTGAAGATAAATGAATCATACCTGGAAATTTGCTTAATAGGAATAGATATTAAGATGGGGGAGGGGGATTATTTACTGGAAAGAGAATGAGAGTGACAAAATGAACTGGTTAAGTTAAGGTAGTTAAATTCTTCCTTATCCCTGCTTCAACAGAAGAAGACTTGGAACTCTTTCCCCTATCTCCCCAAACACACATGTACACATTTCTGAAGAGATTACAGTCTAGTTAGAAAGCTTTATTCCTTAACAGGTTATTAAGTCAACGCTGTTTTTAAGCTACTTGGGAAAAGAGAAGCATAGGTGTAACTATAGTCTTTCCATCTAAAACCTCTTTCTCTGAATGAAGATACTCTGACATGGCTAAAGTCTTTGGAATTATCCATATGGTCTAAACATTAACATCTAGTGCCTGTTGAATCCTCCTGTGTTATCTGGTATGGCCTTAAACTCCTGCTCTGCAAGGGTGCAGGTTCTGTAAATTCTATATCAAATCTTATGGATTCGGGCAGACAACTTGTATATCCCAAGCTATTTCAGATGCCATTGGTTGCATATTTTTACACACACTGAATCACCACTTCAATCTCACAGAGTTTTAGGTGTCTAGCATAAGTTTTCTTTGTATGCAGTGAACAGGTCCCCCAAGAGGGGGAATCCATCTTATTTTTAAAATGATACCTAAGATTAATGGCTCTCTCAAGATATCCATCTCTCTCATTGACTATAAAGTAAGCCTAGACAACTATTTTAAATGAGCTATTCAGTGACACACGAATTAATTTGATTGATCCAGAATTAGGTGACTGTGCAATATATGTTATGGACTTAAAATCCACAAAGCTCTTAAGTGATTGAATGACATTTCTGAAGCTGACAAATAACTTTAATGTGTGATCTTTCACTCCTGAGCAAAATGCTGAATGTCTGCTCTGATACTAATAGATGACTATTTTTTGAAGCCAGAACGTTGCCTTTTTTCTTGAAAATTAGGCACTTTTCAATAATGAATTGGAGAGAGATAGAGAGAGATGTCAATTTTCACACAAGTATGTGTTGCTAAAGTCAATCTTGTAACAAATCCTATAAATTCTGAAGTTGGTCTTACAGAACTATTTAAAAATTGACAAACACCTTTTTGTTTATTATGTTTATTATTTAATATACGTGGAGCAAAGTTGTACTCAGTACATTTCAGGCATACTTGAGACATAATAAACGTTTTTAGTGGGTTCATTGTACGTCTGTATTAAAAAGATCTTCTAACTGATGAAAGAATTTCTACGACTTAGGTTAGCATCCTACCATATCATAAATATAAAAGAAATCTCTCAATTTAACTATCAGCCTCCAAAACTAACACCCTTCCCATGTTAATAAAATCTACTTTACAATGAAAATCTATAGATAAATAAATGGAAAGGTAGGACTTTTCAATTAAAGTAGTTTTATCAGTAATTCAATGAAAGTAGAGTATGAAAAATTAGCCCATCAATTTTGCTTGTGACAAACATCCTTTTAACTGGAGGTAGATTTTCTGAAATTTCAGGAATTGCAGCTTTAAGAACAGAAGACCCTGCAGAAGGAAATTCTGGAAGATATAAAGTGGAGGCAAATTTGATCAGTCAGAAGATACCATTATATAGTATCTACATTGACATCAGAAGTGGATAACATATGCTCTCTTTGTTCTCAGTGGAGAGAAACAGACCTTAAAAGAATGTGAATCACCTTACTTATTTTAGATGTCTACATTACGATGAGTTGAGTTGCTGTTTACAAGAGTATCGTTCTCCCCACTGACTATAAAAAAGACAAGGGTTTATTTTTTTAGGTGTAGACCTCTAAAGACACCTTTGCACCTGGAAATCAAACAACCAAAATTATCAGTGAAATAGCAGTCCTGAGTTCATTTTTCATGTCTTTACCTTGAGGAAACAAAAAACTTGCACAAAGTTAAAACTCTTTATAAAGATTGCTACGTAATATCTTTCTGCTTGTATTATTGAGAATACAAAGTGGACAATGTATTTTTTTCACTTAGATTATTAAAGTCAGTGGATTTTTGAAAGTTTAATTTGATTTTCAGGTGTTCCTGTAATAATTTTTTCAATATGCAAGTGTATTGTTTTCATCAGGACTTCAAACCGTCCTGAATGTGGAATGTAAACAAGAATGAAGACTTAGTTGGCAATGTATTTGTAATAATGCATCAGTGTTATTAAATATATCCAGGTTAAGGAAACACATTTAAAAAAAAAAAGTATAATCATTAATTTATTTTTCATCAGAAGGTACATTTCCATCCAGACTGAATTTTTTTTATTTATTGTTCAATAGGTGTTCACAGGTGTAGGTTTGCTTTTTTTTGCTGTTTGTTTTAACTCTACGTCCATAGCCAAATTTGTTGATGTGGTGTACCTGTGGTAACTGTGTAGCAGCTCAACATGCATCAGAATTGTCCTATTAAATGGCATGCTCAGCTACCAGAAGTTGATGCCCTTGTTCTCTCATGTCAGTGGGTAAATTGTCAAATATTGTGTGCCCTCATAGTGTTTGCTTTACATACTCTATTCTCATAGAAACCAATTTACTTTGATTCTAATTCTATAAGGTAGGAAGACTTCTCTTTTGTGAAAAAAAATAATAAAAAAAATATATAAAATAAAATAAATAATAAAATAAAATAAAATAATAAAATAAAATAAAATAATAAAATAAAATAAAATAAAATAAAATAAAATAAAATAAAATAAAATAAAATAAAATAAAATAAAATAAAATAAAATAAAATAAAATAAAATAAAATAAATAAAATAAAATAAAATAAAATAATATATATAAAAAGCAGAGGAACATAGTAGTCATTCTGGTTTTATTAAAAATAAAACACTAAATATATAAAATGAAATTTCTTCTTCCACAAAACATTTATCACACATTTACTTCTAGTGTTGCTTGCTGGAGAACTGAGACATAGATATTTGGGAATACTGCAGTGAGAAAAGAAGAGGAAATCTCCAGTAAAAGTTACTAAGGAAGACAGTGTTCATGATTCCTTCAAAGAGGTCTGAAAAACAAAGCTTATGTGAAAAAAAAAAAAAAAAAGTCAGAGTAAATGGGTTTTTGTTTATTTGTTTGTTTGCTGGAATTTTCTGTTAGGAAGAAAGAAAGAAGGCTGTAGGGAAGGAATTGGTAACAAACAAAGAAGCGGAGCACATGTGGTGAATATATTGAACAGAACTGTGTAGGAGAAATTTTAAAAAGTCAGAAGAAAAAATTATCTGGTAAGACAAGGGAGCACACTGTTTTGAAATAACTCTTGGAAGAGCATCTTGTTTACACCACTGATAAAAACCCTCATTTTGTTCCCGAGTGGCAAAGTGGCACATTGTTTTGAAACAAACAAACTAACAAACCTAAGGTATGAATGACTTTTAAGATATCACAGATCAAATGGGGCAGTTAATTACACTTCGGTAAAGAGTCTTAGCATCTCATTCTCCCTGAAGAAAGAGTTATTAGTTCATCCATCCTTATTTTGGCCTTTTTCAAGAGTTGAAAAAGTTTTGGCCTTTTTCAAGAGCCTCTTGGGACAACAGGATTTTTACTGTAATTCCAGCATCTTTTCTTATCTGATGTGTTGGATTTTCTTATTCAATGGAAACTCTTCAGTGGATTACTATAATAGCATGACTCACTGTCCTATTTCTTAATCTAGTGGCTTGAAGTATTTATTAGTTTTAAGTTAGAAGTAGTGATGTAATCACAGGATGAAGGGACTGATAGATTCCATAGCAAAACTTTGTGTTTTGGAAGTATATCTTTTATGGGTTCCAGAAATGACCTTTGATTTTTCAGCTTTAGTAAGTATATGTCCAGTGTCTTTCCAATGTTTTCTTTAAGGGGCTTTCAAATAAGCAAGAAGACTCAAGAAAGTGGATTTTCTTATCTATGATAGTAAGATATGGTAATTATTGTATATGACAATAGAATACCCAGTAAATTGTAATTAATACTTCATTTATACAGTCCTTTCCTTTTCTGTTGGAATTAATAGACAAGTCTAAGAGAATGTCTATGTCTACACCCAGAGAAGCTGTTGATGTCCCATTGCTGGAAGTATTCAAGGCCAGGTTAGATGGGGCTTTGAGCAACCTGATCTAGTGGAAAGTGTCTTTGCCTATAGCAGAGGAGTTGGAACTATGTGATTTTTAAGGTCCTTTCCAACTCAACCCATGCAATGATCCTAATATCTCTAACTTTAAAATAATCCAATTTAATATTCAGTGAAATACAGAGAAGTATGCTGCATGATGAGACTGTCATTATCATTCTGCTAAAAAAAAATGGCACTAAACAAGTCTAAGACTAAAGGGAATTCAAGAAAAATAGTTCAGGTATTAAATAAAATGCATACTAAATATCAGTATTTTTGTTAGATGAAACTTTAATCAGGCTTATAATTGTTTTGGATACTAAGCATATGGGTCAGCAAGAGACTAAAATGGATGAGGTAATTCATTCTGCTGAATTTAGAATGTGTTGTGTTTTGGTTTTGTGTTAACACTGAGTAAGGGGTAGGTAATGAAATGTCATTAAGATTAATGTTGAATTATGAAATGTGAAAGCTTTGATGTTGAACTGCTGAAGAATCCTGAGCATTTAAATACTACCCGAAAATCTAGTGCCTATTTTAAAAGAAGTTTATAGCTAAGTTCTTAATGAATTTCAAGAAAACTGTTTTCACTCCATTTGCCAAAAAGATCCAAAGCTATATTAGAGACAAAAGGATCCAAAAACAGATTAGAGACCTGTTCTGACAATGAATTATTCCTCTAAACCTGATTGTTTTCCTCTTCGTCAGATGTGATTAGGAAGAAAAAAGATGCTTAGTTTGAGGACAAAAAAGCAGAGGACACAAACATTTATCTTCAGGGAAGAGATTCAAGGTATATATCTTAAGTGAAGTGACACCAAACACAGTAGCACTAAGCCCCATAAAGAAGTGTGTGATGTAAAATGTCCTACTGTTTACACGTTTCTCTGTTAGCTAGTGTATGGGGGTTGTCATTCAGTGTGTTGTGATTTTTTTTGTGTGTATGTGCATTTGTGTGTGTCTGTTTCTTTTGATTGTTTTCCAGATGTATAAAAAATTTAGATGTTTAATCATTTTCATATATTAGATGGGGAGTCTGGTTCCCATTTTCAGCCACTGTCATGGTTTTACTCAGGTGGGCAGCCAAGCTCCACCACAACCTCTCTCTCACTCTCTCTAAGTTTGGCAGATTTGCACATTTTGCAACTCTCAACTTGTGTTTTGAATAAGCTTAAAGTATAACAAATGTTTAAAAACTATTTTTCCAAAAGGAGTGCAATTTGAATAGCTACAGATTTTTTTATACTCCTACCAACTTTTATATAAAAAGCCTTTTCCAACTGAAAATATCATTGCTGATAACATAATCATCATAGATATTTTCTAATAAGCAGAAAAAAAATCATAACATGAAAAAGTGGTGAAATTCTGAACTGTGGAGAGAAAACACACACACACACACACAAAAACAAAACAAAACAAAACAAAACAAAACAAAAAACAATGCAAGCAAACAACACACTAAATGTACCTTACCTTAGCAGTGAAAGTAGAGCTGGGATGAAAGTATGAAGGAAAATACTTCAGAATAATACTCTAAGATGTGATAGAAGGACCTAAAAAACGTGGTGAATGATAGTTTTGTAAGGAGTTAGGTAAGGTAGGACATGTAGGACTGAGGTAGTTAAGAACTGTTATATGGTACTAGGATAATAGAAAAATATATCAATTTATTTTTGTGTGTCTTAGTAAGGAAATACAAGGAGCAAACATAGAAGAATTAAAGAGAATATGTTCCATATCGAGAGATATATTGTTCTTCTAAAGAGATTCATGATGTTTGTAACTTTGGAAAACAATGTTTCAGTGACTGTCTCCATGTGAGACAAGAACTGCAATACAATTCAAAGACTCTCAGGGATCCCGCTAACCAGGAGGAAAGCTTGTTTTTCTCTCTGCAGAAAAGCCTGGCAGAATGTCTGTAAGAGAGATTTCCCATCATGTGAAAATGTTTCACTCTAGGAAGGGAAGATTTTCTTCCTAATTTCAAGACTTTCTATCTAATGTTTAACTTGGTGAACTTTTTAATTTTTATTATTATTTTTTATTATTATTATTATTTTGTTCTGCAAACAAATCTTCAGAGCTCAAGAAATAAAACTTGAGGGATTTTTTTCTGTCTAGATTTTTTACCCTGGAAGTTTCCACTTCCAGGAAAGTAGTAGTGACAACATGATTAAAACCAGGAGTGATTCTGAATAATCTGTTATAGTTATGCCTGACCAGGAGAAAGCAAGTCTACTCTATGTGAGAATTTTATTCAACTGCACAGACACAGGTCATAAATAATATGTGAAATCCACTCAAGGTCCAGTAAACTAGCTCATTTCTTCTTCTGCATCATTAAAAAATAGAGAAGACCCAGTCCTCTATTATCATGGGTGAAAGCCATCCAGCTGAGTGAAATCTTCTTCCCTGGTAAAGCAGGAAACGAACAATATCTGGAATTGCTCCAGTAGTCTCTTGCATCTCTTCACCACTTTGGTACCATTCAGAGAGCTTTAGATGTCTCAACAATATGTTCAGACATAATAACGTCTTGCTGCTCAAATTATATTTAGAACCATCCACTCTTTTAAAGGGAAACGAGATGCGCACACCAGAAATTCTCAGAAGAGCACAGAAGTTGATCACTAAAACATCCATAATTCAATAAAAACGTTAACACTGCATTTTGAAAACTTGTCTGCCTAAGATTAGGTCAATACCCACAAAATTTGTCATGCACAGGTGATTTCTACTTTTTACCTTTTGTTTTTGTTGTTTATGGGAAAGAAGGTGGGTGAAGAACAGTGGGAGCTCACAGAGCATATGTTTCTTGCTATGTAGTGCAGCAGGAGAAGTTAATTAAGAAAACAAAAGAATGTTAGCAATATCTTCTAAAGTATTTTTTTAATATTGTATTATCATTCTACACCAGGCAAAAAGTTTCAATATTTTCTCCTCATTGCTAGTAGAAAGCCTGTGTCACTTGGCCATAAAAAAAGGCACTGTGAGCATCTTACCACCGTGAGGTTGAACCTTCACCAGGACTGTGACTTGTCCTGTGGGATACAAGGAAGTAAAGTAGCTAAACACATTAATCTGTGACACTTTTTGAAATGCTTTTTACAGTATGTCGACCACAAGCTACAATCTATATTGTTGCCGTCAGACCAACAGGAACCTGGCAAGGAGCAAGCTGTGTTGCTGCTGTAGTCCAGAACACTGCCTCCTCGCCTCCCCTTCTACACTGAGTTTGCCTGAGCTGGTTTGGTGTCCTAACTGCTGTAAAACAATTGCTATATATTACCTCCCCCTGTTTTTCTGCCATCTTAGGTTTTTTAGCTCATGGTTGTAGCCCAAGCAAATGGAGGGCATGGGAATGATAGCTGGTTGTGGGCATGAGTGAGGGTAGCCAGCCCCCAGTCAGACAGTTCTGACTGTTTCCAGAGGACTCCCTGGGTAAAGTTCAGACTAGCATGAAGGAATTAGCTGTAGCAGGGTTTGATGATTTAGCTTTGCAAATATTTTTTTCAGCATCACTACTGTTTTAGATACCCTCACCCTCCTGGCTTTTTCTGTTTTTTTCCCCTTCTTAAGTTGTCACTTAAGTTCAACAAAGGTATAAAATAGAAAAAAAGGAGCATCAAATGGAGTGATTTCTGCAGGAGGAAGGATCAATCAGGTAAGTATGCAGCTGAAGAAGAGCCAGCAGATAGGGGGATACTACAGAAGATTAAAAAATCATGGCCAGCCATCTAAAATATTAGATAACATTGGTCACTGTTACAATATCTATAAATAAATAAATAAATAAATTTTTAAAAAGACAATTTATGTAGAATATTTTTTCACACAGCAATTTAACTTAGGAGATAATTGCCATTCAATATTTTCTGTAATGCAAGTATAAATGTTTTCATAACAATTAGAAAATGTCTCTCATGGAGCAAATGTCTGTCAAGAGCTCTTAAAAATACACAGACAAATATAACCTCTGTCTCAGATAGGTAAATTGGTAGATGGAAGCTGAAAGCAAGTATTTTGGAAAATGTTCTGCACTTAGATTGTTCTTACTCACTTTTCAAGAGCACCTGTTACCTACTAACCATTGTCTTAACCATTGTGTTTGGGCTTTTGATTGCTCTCAAAATGGCTCTTCTAATAGTCAGTGGGAATAAAGTTCTTTAAATCACTAAATCAATTTTCAGTGTACCGATGATCACTGGAGCATTGCGTGTATTTCAGAACATCCCTGGCAAGCATGAATGGTTGAGATTCCTTTGGAAAACAAAATGTTATCAACTCATCTGCATGTACCAGTTACGAAGCAGAAGTGCCAAGTTTATGTGAAGAAAAGGTTCCATCCTTTTTGTTTGCACATTCTTAGTTAAAGGATTGCTTTCTCTTACACATCAAAGCAAAGATGTCTATGTCACAATCATGAATATGACTTGGGAAAATGTTATTAGATGTGCTAAGTTATTGGATATCTTGATGAAAAATTTTGTCTTTAAGAAGCCACATGAACGTGCATCTACCAAAGTGAAAAGAATAATTTTTTTTCAACAGAGACTTTTGTTGATAATTTTAGAAAAATTAGACATGCTGAGTTCATTGGACAGTTCATTGATACTGCAAATATGTCCTTTTTCCTCAGGTTACAGCTGGTGCAATGTGAAGTTACAAAAAACTCTCTTGAATCCACCATGCTGCGCCAATTATCATAGTTCTAACACTACATAATTAGTAGTGCTAGCAAAGGAACCATCTATGGAGTAAACTGTGTTGTGGCTTTGATAATTACTCCTGTACTTCTCCAAAAAATGAACTGCCTGTACTTCTGTCCTGCTGTTCCTAATGTCATCCTTCTGCTGCGGGCATTTCCAAAAAGCTAGAATCAAAAGACCTTCTGACTATTTTCTGTTTCCTGTTTGTACAAGTGGCTGAATTTTAAAGCAACTAAAGGACATTTTATTTAGCAGAAACAATATCTACAGAGAACGAGGAAAATGTTCCCATCATTACAACAGAAGCTTCTTAAAAACTGTGGAAAAGATCTCATGTATTGAGGAACCTTGTTACAAATCCTGTCCATAAAAATTTTAAAAACCTTCTGAAAACCAGTGAAGCTGCCTCTTCTAGTTACTTCACTGGGAAGGCTATTCTATAATCTTGCTTGTTTTTAGGTACATGAAAGCCTTTTACTTTCTAGCTTACTTTTATCTAGTTCAATTAATAATCCTTTCTCTTTGAAATAAGAAGCAATTGGACCTCCACAGAGGGCAGAATGCAGTGTCAGTGACTTCACTGAAGAGGTACACTTTTATGGCAAGGAGTTATTACAAAATCTTGTGACACAGCTTTTCTGTTTGTTTGTTTGTTTGTGTTTGTTTTTATTTTTGCTTGTTTTGGTCAAAGATCTCTCTCTCTTTTTTTTTTTTTTCTTTTGCTTTTATCTTTTATTGGAAAGCCAGGAATAAGCTATTACATTATGACCTTTCTGGAGCATTTTCCATTGGGACATTAATGGTAGGTTATTTATCATTTTGCTGGGAAGGAATAGATTTCCCGTCTCTTCTCTTGGGGAAACCTTGCTTCCACTTGTTTCATTGACTAAATGTGCTCATTATTTAGTCTCAAGTGTATGCCCAGGGTGTAGCCCCTGTAATGATTAAGTTTTCCTGGCAATTCAACACTATGGTAAATGTTTATGGTACTTAAATATTTCTCACAGTTCATTTATTTTTCTGGCCTCTTTTGATTAACTTCAAACTTACTTTTTCCTTTGTTTGTTCCACATCCACTTGTGACATCTCAGCTGTAGCTTTTATGATTAATTGTCATTGTTGTGTTTTTATTATCATAAGCACCCCGGACAGAGAAGCCCACTATTGAGTAATTTCCTAAGGGTAACGTTCACATGTTACTTGTCATTCTTGCATATGAGATTTGCAAGCTTTTCAATGACTCTAGCTATTTAAAGTCATGCACACAACAAAAATCTTTCACACTCTTCCCATATTCCTATCACATATACTTTCACTCACAGTACGCATGGAATATTAGTCAAACACTGAGACCTATTGTTCCCCTGTACACAGCTATTTAACTCCTGTGCAAAATTTCTTTGAAGATCTGGGCCTTATCCTTTCCATTGGGCCAATCTATATTTTTAATCATATAAATTATTAGTTTGATTTAATAATGCAATTATTTTTAATAATTTACTTAATAATGCAATTATTATCCATCTTCTAGTATAGAAGTATACCTAATTTCTCAGTTATCCTCCTGGGTTGGTTGGTGATTAATTGTTGCCAGTAATGGATTATCTATAAAATCTCTGCTGGAGCTGACTTTGTAAAGACAAATCTTGATTTAACTTCATGGCTCTTTTTCTAGCAATTTCTACCTCAGATGTAGATGTTCTTCAGTGTTCATTTTTCTAAATTAGAGCCAAAATGACTAGTATCTCCTGCCTGGAAATAAACTTGCATATGATTATCTGCATTATTTAATTTTCAGCTTACCTCCTAATTGTACTTTGGACCATTCTATATGCTTATTCTATATACTCCGGGGTGTATCTGCTACAGAGAGGATAAGCCCACAAGGCTTGCCAACACCAGCTGTTGTGTTCAAATTGGTCTTGAGGCTAGAAATCAGGCCCTGAACCTCTTATATTCAGCATTATAGATAAAGCATAGATGACACACAGTATTTTCAATGATTCTTAAAGAATAATGTTCACAGAAACAGTTAGAACGCAACACAGTAAAGAAAATAGTTTTTCAATGTAGAAATTGGTTTTGAAGTTCAAGCTACAGATTCTTAACTGTTGCATAAAATGTTCAGAGGTTTTAAAAGACTGAGACTTTAAGAACTAAGCTACTAATCAATGTTAGAGGAAAACAGAACAGAAATTCTCCCTTTCACATGAAAATAATTAAAAGAATTTATTCGAGTGAGTCCAGAGAAAGGCCATGAGGATGTTCAGAGGGCTAGAATGCCTCTCCTGTGAAGACAGGCTAAGGGAGCTGGGGTGAATTATCCTGGAGAAGGCTCCAGGGAGACCTTATAGCGGCCTTTCAGTACTTAAAGGGGGCCTACGGGAAAGCTGGGGTGGGACTCTCTTTTTCAAGAAGTGTAGCAATAGGACAAGGCATAATGGCTTTAAACTAAAAGAGGGTAGATTTAGATTGGATGTCAGCAAGAAAGTATTTACTCAGAGGGTAGTGAGGCAATGGAATGGGTTGCCCAAAGAAGCTTTGGATGCCCCATCCCTGGAGATGTTCAAGACCAGGTTGGATGGGGCTTTGATCAACCTAGTTTAGTGGGAGGTGTCCCTGCTCATGGCAGGGGTGTTGGAATTAAATGGTCTTTAAAGTCCTTTCCACCCCAAGCCATTTATGATTCTACAAATTTAGAAGGGGAAATTTTTAAACTAATAAATATACGATTAAACAATTGAATTCACTTTTGCAACACAGCACTATGTGGAAAAAAAAAAAAAAACCAAGATTTTTTTTTTATTATTTTTCAGTGATTAATTCATGACAGTTTTGGATTGGGGCCAACATATTCTTGTTTTTTTTACATTTACACACCAAGATCCTTACAGAAGGAGACACTGTACAAGATGTAATTTGAGATTAAAAAAAATTATTGCTGGACCTAAGTACTTCCTAAAAATGTAGAAGGAAAAAGTATCAAGCACTTTCAAGTGTTATCTGCTTTTTAACTAGCAAGAGCTAGGACATTTTTTTCTTGAAGGAAGAGAATCATTGTTTCTTTCTTTTCTTTTTCCTAAAATTATTTTTACAGTTTTCTTCTGAAAAAAAAAAAAATAATAATAAAATGGATTCTGACCAATATTGGACTAAGATACAGAGTTAATCCCAGTCCTGACCTGAAGGTAAAGTACAGAGAATGAAATTGCATAACCGTGATATGGCAGGCACACTGGAAGACTAAGATGTGTCTCTCCACAGCTGTGTAAATTATAACTGACATGTCAGACAGGAAGAATGATCAGTCTCATCTTAGATGGCAATGGATGTATTTTTACTTACTTTTCATAGATAAAAATATCTCAAAGGATTAGATATAAGCACGAATACCATCTGGCTCTCCATTAGTTGAAGCTGAGCTGAACTGACACAGTCAACATATGAAGACATCCCACCTCTGTGCTGGTCCATTGTCTGTGCTGAGCCTAATAGTTATAGCCACGTAGCAAAGTGAATCAGGGCTGGTCAAATTCACCCAATAGAGGAAAAATGTTTACTTTTTAAACTGTGTTAAATGTCTGATCATTTTGCATCCCAAAAGAGAGGCAAAGCAGGATTACCATTTTCACTGGGAGAGACACCAACCTTCACGTTTAGTTAATCTGAATGTGAAATAATTCCAATAATCTGAATGTGAAATCACAGTTTAAGTAGCAGAAGGTTATAGTAACCATGAAGATCTCTTGTTGAGGGATCTACTTTCTTTTTTTCCTCTGGAAAAATAAAAATAAAAATAAAATTTAATAGCTCTCTTTTTTAAGGATGTAGTTTTTTTGGCATGTCACAAGAAAATTGTGTTTGGGATATTGGATTCCCAAATCCTGCTAGGTAAATAATTCCACCAGACTTCTTGGTTTTGAGGTACATTGTGACACAGTACCTATCATGAAAACTAATATTCACAGAAGCTTCTGAGCACAGGATGTACGCAGATAAGTTTATACAGATCGATGCCACTCCACAGCCAAGAAACCTAATTGATCTAATTGCAGTGACACAACATAGATAGCTAGATTAATCCAAATAGGGTTTTTTATTTACTCTAGGATATAAAAGTTTTTGTCAAATGGCCTGCAAGCATTATTAGTGAAAAAGAGTAACAATAACTCTGGCACTAGTTTAATACTAGCACCAGTTTTCTTTCTTGTAGAACTCAACACTTAATTCAGTATGATTCCACATATTCACCAAAGAGCTAGACATATTATAGTCATTAATCAGACATGCACACACACACACACACACACACACACACAAAAAAAAAAAAAAAAAAAAAAACAGTTACTAACGAATAAGTCAGTTTCAGCACTTACAAGAAGTGGAATACACTAATCCGTCCTCATCAATGGATGAAATGTAATATAGGGTATGCTCCATTATTTCTTAATAATCAAGTACTATTCTGAAACAAGAGATATACTTAATACACAAGCAGATTTTTGAACACATTGCCAGGACATATGTTAAAGAAACTCCTTAGTGGTTTATGAAGAGCAGTGTGAAATAGGAAATAAATGGATGTTCAAAAAATCGCATAACTATAGTAATAATTAGGAGAAAGATTTGTAATATAAAGTAGTTTCAGAAGAAAAGACCTTTTTCTAGAGTTGCTCTGTCTACATCACAAATTTGTTTTGTATAAATTTTAACGATGATGAAAATATCTGAAATCTTTTTTGCCCACTGAAGAAACTCATTTCTGAGATGTCTTCACCTTGCAAGGTTTTACAGTGTGCTGTCTTTTCTACATACTGTTCTCTTCACCAGCCTCAGTACTAACCAATATTCCTAGCAAGAATTTGACATCTTCTGCATAAAACACTACAGGTATTGGCAATCTAATGAAAAAGACTTACTGATTAAAGCATATGTCATTTGTTTTTTCATTTAAGTAGTGAACAGAGTGCTTAGCAAAAGGTTGAATCTAGTACTCTAGTAATGGATTCAGGAGACTACACAGCAGTGTTTGAATCATCTTGCTCTTAAAATATGGAGCAAGAATATAATGTAAAACCCAGACAGTGAGGCTTTCCTTATTCTTTACATTAAACAGTCACTTCAAAAAAAATAAAATAAAATAAAAAATCTTGAATCTAGGGTTTCCTACTTTTTTCCTCTTTTTCCAAGCTGAACAACAAATTACACCATGTGCCTTCTTTTGGACTTTCCTAGTCCCACAGGTCTTAACCAAGGATGAAGGACAAGGGGGAGATGAAGACTGTGATCTCTTTGTTATCTGTTATTTAATTTGAGAATCAAATGTTCTTCAAGGCAATGAAGGTTTACATCTTTCAGTCTAGGGAGAGCACTGAAACCTGGTATCCAACTTCCTAAACCTCTTCCTCTTTCTTGTATCAGGTAAGTACCAGGTAAGAGGTGGCTAGCATTTAACTACAAGCATATATATAATATATATATGACATATATATAATATATATATATAATCTGCCTAACATCCTGAGTGAGGTCTTTGTCAGCACTCAGTAGTCACACTCTATACATCTCCCAAATGGGACAATTTTCCATTCAGATCAGTGGAATAGTATCATAAGTATACTTCTACTGAACAATCACAGATCCAGGGCATTTTCTTGTGAGTGAAGTTTCCTTTATAATCTAATAATAAACACTCACTATATGGGTTGATAGCTGTAACAGCCTGAGGAAAAAATTCTGTCCTGATGCATACACGTGTGAAGATTTCAGATGCCAGCAAGAGTTCTGCTTGCTTATGTGATTATTTTTGTTCTTAACATACAGTTAAAGAGATGATGACAGTAGACCGCGTTCTTGAATTGATTCTTTTGCCATTAAGCTTTAAAAATGTAATGATTACTCACACATCATATACTTATTGTTATTTTTATTACACAGTTCAAACATCATAAGCTTATTGGTATTTTTAAAAAGTTTTAAAAGAAGCAGGAATCTGTAATGTTGACCTGAGAAAGGCAATAAAAAATCAGCCACTTTACAGCAGATTTCGTTGTTATCAGATTTAACTCAGTTGAAAGTCAAATATTTTCACTAAGAATAAGTTATTTTCAAAATGTGAAACCATATACAGTGCCCATGCCTTCACAGATACACAATATATTGTAACTGCCTATTGTTCACAGGAATGAAGAAAGAAAGAAATATTTTGGTCTCACCTGTCAAATACATATTTCCCAATTTATTTGTCATATTTTGCAGAGTTCAAATGGGAAATTAAATTCAGTCAGTGTCATGGGCTGAATAGCAAGTAGCAAAGAATGTGAGAAAATAGTTCTTTTGTTCTTCTGCAGATTATTTTTATATATCAAGAACAACTTCTTCCACGTTAAAAGACTTTAAGTAGAATGCAGAAACTTGATGTGGAAGATATTACCTTAATTCTGAATTTCCTGGTCACAGAACATTAAGAATAGATGCAGATGGAAAAAGGGACGATGGGACTGTGTCTTTCTGTTGATCTCTACTTGCCCTCATCTCAAGTAATTTTCAGGTTGCAAGGTAGTAGAGAACTCAGTAACCAAGACAGTAATCAGTAGCCCAAAAGAACCAAAACTTTTGGCAAAAGGCAGAGTAGAGAATAGTGGGAAAAAATGCCAGAGAGATTATTGCTTTATTTTCCCTGTGAATACAGCCTTTTTAGGACATCATCTGATAAAAAAAATTTTCAAGCTACTGGTTAGCAAAAAAAAAAAAAAAAAAAAAAAACTTGTTTGAATGGAATGTTAGTTACTGGAAGCTACTTTCAACAAAGCCTGCTCTCTCCACCACCATCTCACCCCACCCCCCAGGAAATACGATTTCTATTTATTAACATCCAGCTATGAGGTAGTCTGAGCCAAATATTTCTGTTAACTAATTTTAACATTGTGTTTCTGTGTGTAGATTAGATTGTGAGTTAACAAAGAGCATCTGCTCTGGGGACCAGCGTGAGATTATGTTTTAGGTAGTGTAAAATATTAGACTTTTAAGTCTGGCACAGAAGTGATTCACACCACCAATAACTATTGAGTATAGATTATTTTGTAATACAGTCAGTATGGGTCAGAGTAGAAATAGAAAATGAAGAAAACAACCTGAAATACAACCGAAGAATTGACAAATTGTCAATACACAGAAACAGACACCAAAATGAACACAAACAGGTCCAGGTGTTTCCCAGTGATGTCTATAAAGTTTGTTTCAGTTTTTTGTGTGTGTGCTTTTCACCACCAGAAGGCAAGTTATGTTGATTTACTGAACTATTTAAATACTAAAAAATACTTCTGCTTTGTTTGCATTTTCACCTACTATGCAAATTAAATTGCAACTCATGATAGCAAAAGATGGAATCAAAAAAAATCTTTTGAAAGTGGACTATCATTATTTTTGTTTCCTTTTGTATTATATTATTGTATTTTCAGTTGGATGAGCTATGTAGGCACAGGAGCAGAGAATCTGCAAGCCAGGTTGACCTTCACAGAAAAAAGTGTGATGTTCAAATACAAAATGAATTTTACCCTCTCTGAATAGAGAGTTGAAGTATAATATCCCATGTTGCATGTCTCTTTTCAAAGCCATTTACAGATATCAATATAATAAATTTAAGTGAAATACCTCTTTAATATTAGTCATAACTATGGGAAAGACAATGACAGCTTGCCATCCTGGACTAAATGTGAACAATGGAATATGCAAAGCAATGGTTAGATGCTGAAATAAACGTTACGAAAAATTGTCTAGCTCTGGAAAAGGATCAAAGAATCATTAAAATTATGTAAGCACAGCAGTTGGTGTCAACAAGAGTCTAAAAAGGATTCAGCTTCTCAGGTACATTATTTACTCCAGCTGGAGCTATTTAGTGCAGAAGGTGAAACACTCTCCAGAAACTTGAAATTACTTGTTAGTAAGATGAGCAATTGGTTTTCCAAATCATCAGTACTTCAAATAGCCTACCAAACATTGTACAAAATGATCACTGAAGCTCACAATACAAGATTTATCCAGTCTCGCCAGATGAAATGAGTCCACCGGTTCTGCTGTATGTATGATCACTGGCCACTGGCTGGAACAGAAAACTTATTTTAATTTAGTGCATGAGAATGAGAAATTCCCTGCTGCAGGAATGCTTTGTTAAATGCATAGGTATGAAACAAATCTTACACACCTGCTCTTTCTCAAACTAGTATTAGCTGACATTTAAGAAGACAGCAAATCCTTAGAGAAGAGCAAAACTCATCCATCCAAATTGCTGATGGACTACTTCTATTTTTTTTTCAATGTGTTGCAAAATATATTTATTCTTGTGTGTGAAGAGAGAGTGAATTTAGAGGACAGGTTGGCCCCATTGCTTTATCATATGTGCCAGACTAAGAGAAAGGCAAAAAGTGTATTTTTGAGGAAATCAGTCCTTGAATTTTAAACTGCTTTAATTTTTGCATTAATAATGTAAAAATAGTTATTGGAGGAGAGTAGTTTATATCTCTTGTCCTTTTCCAGAAAAGTATGGTCTCTAAACTTTTAAGATGGTGGTTTGTCTTCCAAGTTTATGATCATAATTCCATCCACAATCCCATTCTCACAAACCATTAGAAACTTTGGTCTTTCAACTCTGTTGGTGAAGTTGCACTCAAAACTATTTGCAATGCACATGGGTTTTTAGAATAACTTTACATTCTACGATAACTCTTCATAAGAGATTAAAGAATATCATCTTAGCATTGACAATGCATCTCCAAATTTTCACTGCAGGCTCTTGTCTTCACAATGCTTCAGCACAGCTACTGTTTAAAACAATTTCCCCATCATCATATGTATCAGAATACTTTGAAAATATAGACAGACATTAGGAAAAAGGTACATTTGGAAGGTGATGAACATATGATTCACAGATTACATCCTCCAACTTTCCTTTACCGATTGAACTATAGAGTTTGTAAGCCTGACACATTAAAATTATGTCACATTAAGTAAGTTATAGAGTTTTAAAATGCACAGCATATACTCCTAGAAATTATGGATCAATAAATTTCAATTGCAGTCATTGTTTATTATTAAGGATCAGTAACTGTAAGTTTGTGCTTGGAGTTACCCATCATTCAGTTGGATGTGCAGACAAGCCTGCCTGCTTTATAACAGTGGTCCTGAAGGGTGTGTGGAAATTGCTCTTCGCAGTGAGCTGCCCTCTCTCTGAAAAGTAAGATCACTTAACCTGAAGCACTCCTGACATGTGCATTGCTCTCACTCATGCTGGCAAGGTGTCCAGACACTAGTCAAGTGACGATTTTGGGGGGATGTCACAAG
Organism: Anser cygnoides; assembly: GCF_040182565.1. NCBI lineage: Eukaryota > Metazoa > Chordata > Aves > Anseriformes > Anatidae > Anser > Anser cygnoides. The sequence continues at coordinate 40,506,342 of NC_089873.1, read as the reverse complement.
TTTTAAAAAACACTGAATAACGTAACAAAAACTAGCAAATATTTAATGCTAGCCTGGATTTTTAAGAGCGTTTCATCTTAGGATCTTCTTGTGTGACAAAAGGGTCAGCTGTTCTGTAACTAAAGTGTTAACTATGCTGCCTTGAAGCTATGAACTGATTGTTCCTACGAAAAGTTGTAAATACCTGCCTGAGTACTTTTGTAGGGTGTACTAGGAGCAATCAGCAGATTATGTGACCAAAACACCAAATATGCTGTTTTGAGAAAACTTCAGCTCTGGAAATTGCTCACTGTGGTCTGTTCTAATAGTGGGTCTGTCAACAAACAGGTTAATGGATGATCTGGTCATTTAATGTTTGGATTGGTTTGGTTTGGCTTGATTAACTTTAACAGGTCATGCATATTCGTATTTCATTGAATAGCTTGTGGATAGTTCATGGCTTTTTTAACAAATACATAGATAACAATAATAGTTAGCAACTTTCTCACCAACTATCTTTCCTTCTAAATATTTTCTCCAAGTTACTTAACTAATTCTCTACTGTCTCGTTGTACAAGAAAGTACAGACTCTTTACATGAGACCTGATGGGATTTATCTAGTTACATCTATATGCCTCTAACACAAATATTTATATGTGAATAAGTTACCCAAGTCTCCTATCATAGTTAATGGAAATTTCATCACTGAGGTCATGAGAGTAGTTCTTCTGAGCCTATGCTAGGCTTCTAAAACATGTTAGAAGAGTCATTGCCTAAAACTGTCCATAAACAGACTGTAGGGTGACTTGCTCAGCTGTTGAGACCTATACTGTAAGCACATAAATTTGTCTGTATTTTTTTGTTTTATATTGTCTCTTCTTTTATGGAATAGATCTTGAATTTGCCTAAAAGGAGTTATTTGTGCCATGGCAGTTTTTTATTGCTGTATCACTGCATTCTGAGTATCAGTATAAATTAAAGTACAAAATGTTAAATAGACGGAGGTTAAAGTTTATGAGGAAGGACAAGCAAGTACCCAAAGAAAAAGTCTTTAGTGTTGTTGGAACACTGTTAATCCTACAAGGTTTTACATAGAGGTAGGTAAGTTTCTAATACAAGCAGAAAGAGATCAAGAGCAGAAAATCTTAAGAATAAAATTACAAGGGTTCATCTGATCTAGCAAAAAAAGGAAGTCCTGTATAAGATGAGAGTCTACGGACACGTTGGCATAGAAATCACGGAACTATGTTTTAAAGTGTTAGAAGTAACCTAAGTACCATATTGTTAGTTGTAGTACACACGAGATTTCCAAAAACTGAATGACAAAGCTGTGCAAGAAATAGTAATTTCTTTAAAACTTGCTTGAATTTGTATGTGTTTTTATAGTGGCAACAGCAGAAGAAGAGGAGAAATGAAAACTGGAACATTTGTCTTGAATGAGAAAACTTACTTAATTGATTTTTTTTGTATTTCGAGTCAGAGGGAATTAGAGTACCAAATTACAAAAAAAAAAAAAAGAAAAAAAAAAGGAGTATGGGGAGTAACTTACATTTGCTGCTCTCCATTTCAGTTCAGGTATTTTTTGTTGTTGTTTCCTTTTGTTTCCTTTCTATTATTTTTTTTTAATATGAAAATCAAAGTATTATTATTAAAAAGTGTTCATATTTATTTCCTTAGATAAACCATTTCATTAATCACTGTAGCTGACAGTTAGACATAATCAGCTGGGCTGATTAATGAAATGGTTTATCTATGGAAATAAGTATGAGAGGCTTTATAATGGCTCTAATCTGAAGCTAAGCAAAAGGCAAACCAAGCTGGGATGAAGTAAAACTAAGTTAAATGTACTGGCGATTTTTCTACCTCATTTCAGTAGTCTTCCCATGCTCATCTTTTTGTTTGGTTGGGCTTTTTTCTAGTATCCTGCAAGAAAATTGAAGACAAATGAAAATATTTGTGACTGACTTTTCAAACTTTTATTACCGTTTGCAAAAACAACATCATGTTTATTTTATTCCTGAATGTATGGGCCTTTTATTCTTGAGTATTTCTAATGTTTCAGGTGAGGCAATTTGTCAGAAGAATGGGAAGTAAAATCCTCCCTTTTTTGAGAGAGAGAGTTTTCCTGGATATCCCTTAGAAATGGAACATAGTGAGACAGCAGAATCCTGTGAATGCAGATAAGACTTAAAACAGGAAAACCATGGAAAGAAAATTATATTTTTCATTTATCAGATTTACGTGTACTGTATCTCAACTGTTTGAGGCCTTACAGCAATCTGTTGCCATAAGAGAGTTTTCAGTCTGGATAGGAAATAGTTAGGAAAGATAAATTTTGTGTGGTATGGTGCTTTTTCTATAAATGACTTTGAAGCCTATGGAAGTTAAGAAAAATCATGTGCTATGTACATAAAAAGAATTTCTGAAATTGTTCTGAGGACTGAATAGTTCCTTTTCTTTAATTTATATGATTTCTTTGTTCTACATGCAGCTTTGAATGTAATAGCTATATGCAATCCTTATCTAGGATAGCAATTAAAACACCTCTCCTCATCATATAATTATATCTCTGAGACAGATATGAATTCCATACTTATATTTTAACCTTGACTATAATTTCCTGGTTCATGTGTCGAAGTTTTCATAAACTTCAAGCTGAAATTATTTTATCCTTGGGAAGTGAGCAGTAGGAGTGATATTACCTGAATAAAAAGACTGTATCATCTAAGATAAAGTGAGCAAAGGAAAAAGAGTGGTAAGAAATGCAAAACAGCTCTTCTATTTCTTGAGGATTTGTGAACTAAAAACAAAAAGTAATTCTACAGACATAAGCAGTTATGATATTGTACTTCTTTGGTACAAAGTTGATGTATGTGAGAGAAATCACAAAAGGGATTTGATGTATCAGATTACTTCTGTTTTATTGATTCCAGTTCACTGTATATAATCCACTACAGTTTGAAATAGCATCTTGGACTTCTAAAGTGCAGGGGTCAAAGTATTTAAAAACTGCATTCCAGCACAGAACAACTTCCTCAGTAGACTTCTTATGAACAAAATGTTCTATAGCGAATCTATCTAATTAGCTTACGTCCTATTGATTATAGAAACTGTTTGGTACATGGGCTGAGCATACTCTGCCTTTACCCATTGCAAAATATGGAAAGAAGGCAGATAATCTTCTGAAAGACAAAAACAAACAAACAAATGAACAAAAAACTTAGAGGTAAAACTGAACAACATAAATTAATCAAAACAGGTCTTACAAAAGTGGTGATGGAATATCTTTCTATGAGACTGGACTATGCTTTATATCTTGGCAGTTTCCTTTTTAATACCAACTCCGTGACTCAGCAGAGTACTTAGTACTTTCTCTCCCTGCTCTTTCTGGATTATCCCAAACCACTGCAATAAGCAATGCTATGTGGGTAAATATTCCCATACTGAGCTACTTGTTCTAAGGATCTGGAACAGAAAGCACAATAAACATGGAGAAAAAGGGTAGAGGTTTGATTCTGGCCAGCCCTATGTGAACATGGTGTTCCAATATTCTTTGCTAAAATGAATGTGTATTTTAAGAGCAAATCACTTTGTTTTACTACCTGTAAAAGAGCTAACAAAATGTTACACAATGGTAAGAAGAAAGTATATGTAATTTCTTCCAGGCTTTTAGAATATTAAAAAAAAAAAAAAAAATTAAATCCTGTTCAGAGAAATAAGGTTAACATATAATATAGTGATACATATTTTAAAACATAATATAGTGGCATACATTAAAAATAGGTTGTATGGAAAACATTGAAGTGTAGGAATAAATGGCTAATTCTCAGATTTTTTTTTATTTTTTTTAATCTGAGATGATTTAAGACTAGTACAATATGTGTACTAGAAATGCTGATAAATTTATTTAGAGCCATTCACACAAAAGACACTGACTTATGTAAAGTATTTATTTAGAGCCTCAAAGGAATCTGAAGTTTTCTTGAGTTCATGTTCTAGCTCTATTCATGAAATAAGCATTGTTGTTCAAATACTCTTGTGTTATGAATGGATCACTGAAGGTATGTGTGAATTTCTGTTAGATTCCAACAAACTCTTTCAGGTTGTTGCTTCCACTACATTTCAAGGTCAAGTGTGATGTGGTCTATCTCCACCAAACAAGAAGTCATATATCAATTGTCATATTACATATGGCCTGTGTATCCTAAAACTCTAAAGAATGACATCATAATCAAATCCCTTTACATTTAAAAAACATAATTTAATTCCACTGGAACTGATTTTTTGGTTCAATCAAGAAATCACAGTGGAGATTTATAATGTTTCCCTTTCTGTTTTGAGACGTAACTCCAGCAGTGGTAACTTGCATTGTAACAAGCTAGTATTGCATCAGCCAGCTCCTAAAAAATAGTTCAGATGGACACCAACAAGCAATAGAGAAGAAAACAAGGACCTAATTCCTTCTCTCTCTGAGTAAAAACAAGTATTAAGAAATGCTTTAAAAGCATCTGTTCCATGTTAGCAGCTGTATCTTAGGATCAATCAATAAGGGCAAAAATCTAAGCATGGAAACAAAGAAGGATTTGGGATAGAAGGTTTAGATTTTAGAGAAAAGACTGATGGAAGCTATCTGAAATATAAAGTCAGTGACTGTCCAAAATTCCTTATATGTGACAAGTTATTGTAAGCAAGCTGCCCTTGTTGGAAGAAAGGGGGTCTGAGAAGAGAGTTTGCATGCAGCAGGCATACCCCAGAGGGGGCTTGTACACACATAAATAAGTTTGCCTTTTTTTTTTTTTGCTTTTTTTTTTTTCAAAATAATAACAAAAAATGTGGAGGGTCTGCACTAGTATTTATTATGGTCCTGCACAAATATTTAACTTCACTTTTGCATTAAGGATTCAGACAAATTTAAAAAGTATTGAAAGGAAAAGAATTGGCTTTGCAGTCCTAAATAAAATCATTTATAAGTTAAGGTTTGTGGTTCATGAATAGCTAGGTAAGTGATGACTTGGTTTTGACATTATATTAAGGCACAAAAAATATGCATTAATTCAATTATTGTCACTAATTAATGATAAAAGGTGTCTATCACTCAAATTGTAATGGTGAAGGAATACTAGAGGATCCTTGTAGACTCTGTGAAAGATGATTGGTATAATTCAGAAATATGATGGCAAAGGAAATTCTTCACATATAAGACAATTCATACATATTCATTCTATCTTTTTCTTGCATTTTCTAAAGTAGCTGTAACATCTAGAAAAAATATAGTAAATTACACCTTAAGATACAGTTACATGGTTAGACCAGTAGTAAAATGATGTTCTTAAGGCATATTGAAAAATACAGGAAGCAAAAAGAGAAATGTGATAATACAATTATTTCTAAAGTACTCTTTATATACTTGTCTTGAAGCTTGCCCTTTGTTTGGTTTATATTTCTTTCTTTTCCAAATGTCTAAAATTATTTCAGACTAGATAACGCATATAGGAGTAGACTCTAATGAGATTATTTACTAATGAAAACTGAAATTAGTACTTGGTAGCAATGGAATAAATAGCTACACTGAAATCAAGTGATACTCCTGGCAATACTTGAAAAATCTCTGTCAAAGGCCATCTCAAGACTGTGACAACTCTAACTACTGAAAATGGATAGAGAGTGAAAAAAAAAAGGGCATGATACACTGAAAGACTTCAAATTATTAAAAGTCCACAGTGGCTCAACTCATAATATTTCATAATATTTCATAATATTCATACAAAGAAGAATGATTTACTTAACTGTATAGACATGCAATAGCTAGTTTGTTTGTTTGTTTGTTTTTCCCCTAAATTGTACTGTGGGATATTTTTTACATGTTTTCATTTGTGACTACAGATATACAGGGCTTATAGGGAGCAAATATCTTTCGTTAAGGAAGGTTATTATATTTCCCTTATTTAAAGAATAACTCAAAAGAATTTCAGCTGTCAGTTTCAAAGGATTACTGTGTATCCAATAGCATCTTTCAGGGAATTAGCTTCTGTAGCTGACAGCAATTAACAGTCTTGATTTTGCAGATCCATGTTAACTAGAGGCTGTGATCATACAAGTTTCTGATGAATGTCTAGATGGGTTGGTTATGGCAACATATATGCTTCAGTGAAACTGTTGGTGACCAGTATCAGGTTATAGAGGACATTGGCTGGATATGAATAAGTATTTTTGGCAATTCTCAGGGCATGAAGTGCAGTATCTGAGTACGTGAAGGGAGACAACAGATTCACACTACAGAACAATTTTTCTCTTCTCTCTCTCTCTCTCTTTCTTTTTTTCTTTTTTTTTTTTTTAACTAGCATATATCCCAGAGCAATACAATACTTTCCCTCTCCTTCACTGGCCTCAATTTAAGCTTCTTATAAAATTACAGAATTTGCAGATCTACTTTAATAAAAACTCTATTAAACCTTAAATGAGTGTTAGCAAAGGATTTTCATAGTGATTCAGATATTTCTAAAGTTAGATACAGGTATCCAACTGAGTAGCATACATTATAAGTCTGAAACATAAGTCTGTATAATTTATTTCATAGCTTGTAAGAATTTTTATTATAATATTGTGATATTTAACCAAGGATACATGCAAAGTTTGCCCAAAACTTTTAATCTCCCAAAGATATGATGCAGTCATCTTTGCACCTTTTCCTTTTTAAATTAACTAAAATTTCCTAAATATAGTTTTTTTAACACCATCAATTCTGAGAGTAAAATCTACTTCATTTTTGTTACAGAAAAAAAAAGTAAATAATAAAGTAATAAAAGGAACTGTCACATATTATTTCTTTACAAATTCAAGCATATTAGCTCCTAGCTGTCATATTTGCCAAGAGTTCAATTCTGACATCCCATAAAAGAAATGGAAAACAGAGTTTTACTCAAACTCTGAACAAAACATCTGGACTATGGAGTCATTGTAGTCTGTGATGTTCCCTGGCACCTGGTTAAGGACCTTGTCTGAGCACACCAGACACACTCTCCCATATTGTCAGATTATCTTCCTATGGAAGATGTCTGATAATCTTCAGATTTCACATAGCATTTTTCTCCCATTTTTTATGAAATAAATTGTTCCCAGTACAAGTCTGTGATCAGATTTTGCTTTGAGTGGAGTGTGAACCTCACACACAGCTGTAAACTTAAGGTTTGAGGATTTGGACTGAACTAACTAGGTTGTCTGTTAAACATAAATATATTCAAATGTGTGCTTTTTAGTTAAATAAAAAGTCTTAGGATCATAGAATCACACTTAGCCCAGGACCGGAGAAGGTCATCAGGCCCAAACATTTGTGGGAAAAGGGAGCCTAGGTGAAATTATCCAGAACCTTATCCAATCATATCTTTAAACTTCAAGTGATGAGGATTCTAAATCTAGATCTCCACATCTATGAGCTATTTAATGGAAAGTAAAACTAACACATGATGTTTATTTTAGAATATATCCTATTGGCTACTTTGGGGAAAAAAAATAACACTTTACTTAACACTTTTTAGTTAAAAGATTTGGCACCAACACTTGTGGAATAGTGAAATGTTTAACTTTATCTTCTGTAATCAACTAAATTTTGAAGAATTATAGGAGTTTATGTGTCTTTACATTTAAGTACATATGTTTGTACATATGTTTACATATTTACATGTCTACATATATAAACACTGTTTGAATTAGAGTGCTTGCCATTATGAAATAACTCTTAATTAAGCATCTTTCTTTCTAACATATATATATTGTTGAATATTTAGCAACATGCATTAAGAACTTTTGTGATTGCACAGCATGGAAACTGCAAATGAGTTGCTAACAGGACATAATAAATATGAAACAGTAGAAAATGAGAGTCTTTGCTTTGGGATTAATAGAACAGCATAATACATTTTAAATAAACATTAAGCAACTTTTTGCTGAACACTTTCTTGGTTTTGTCTAACTGAAAACGTAACAAGTGTTTAACTGGAATTAATAACAGTAACAACAACAAAAAGAAAAAACAGGAAGTAAGAAGAAAAGGAACAGTTTTGCAGCAAGAGTCAGAACACACAGGTGGTTGTAGGATTCTTTATCCAACACCTTGTGTTTAAGAATCTCATATTAGACACAATGGCTCTCTGTTCTTCTTCAGGGGATTGCTGAGCTCTGCACTGGAAATACTATCACCTTGCTATGGATTATTCAGAATATAATACCTCTACTTCTGAAACTATTCCATTATCTTTTGAATAGTGGATTTATTTAAGTTAGGTCCCCTTATTCGTTGTCCTAGGAGAGCAGAGAGGCTGAGCTTTCACAAGGCTGTAGAACACTCTTTACCTCTTTCTAGTGAGGAAAAATGGAGGGGGATCACAAGGCAAAGGAATTGATATCCTGCTGATCTGACTATATCTCATTTACTTATTCTTTTCATTCACTGATAAAAAAAAAATAATTATCCACACAACTCCATTTTCAACTGCAGCAAAGGTGTGTGTAAATGTTTAATAAATAGTAATTTTATTTCATGTTAACTTGTACGTGTTAAATGACTTAAATTAATTGGCAGGTGCTGGTAGGAATTTTACTTTAACACAAATAGCCTTCCCCTTCCAAGTCCAAATAGGCAACACTGCTTCTTTTGACAACAGGTTTATTATTCTGGAGGTTTGCCCTTACAAAGAAAGTGAAGACTCTCTATTTCACAGTTTCTAACTGTGGAACTAGCATCCAAATTTAACATGACAACTCCTCATGGGCCAATTAATTTTTCCAAACTATTTACTTGGATGAATATTTACTAAGTTGGCAGAGAAACATTTAATATGTTTTTTTTTTCCTCAGTATCTCAGCTTTTCCAGATTGCTTTACTTAAAGAATTGTTAAATTCAAATCTCCCCTCCTTACACTTGTACACAAACTGTTTTGAAACCTAATTAGAGACAGTTAACTGAAAACTGCTCGGTTATTTACAAATCATGGCATTGTATTTAAGCATATAGATGTATCCTAAAGAACCAGGTCAGAAAATGGATTAAAGCTGTACTTTGGCAAATTTGAGCTACTTGGAGAAGAACAAAGGTGCCAAAGTAAAAGGACAATGACACTCTCACTTGACATTTGTCAAACTCAGCTGGGAATAGGAATATGAGCTATATTCCCTGGGACACTTAGAGGCAGATATCAAACTTAGCCCACTGGGAAGAACATCCCACTGATAAGTCTGTTCTTTTGTTGCAGTTTTACCATTCATTGAGTGCTTCAGGAATCACCAAGCTATTTGCGGAGTGTGAGACTGTACCAAGAGGGGTGAACAAGTACTGAGCCTCCACTCCCAGTCGTGTGGAGTGTCTTGCCTTAGACATTTTGCCTTGCCATTAATGTAAAACTTTAAAATCCTACTTAATTCAGAAATGAGGACACTTGGCTGGGAGCTGAAAGACCTGCTTTGGCTGCATTGCTCAAAATCATTTCTAAATGAGCATCTAAATATCGAAACTCAGTGTAGAATGCATAAATGGCTTTTGAGCAGCCAGAACCCAGAACTTTTACCTGCCATTAACACACCTCAAACAGTGGATGTGCAGTCAAATTTCTCTTTATTTTTTTTTCTTTTTTAATTTATCAGCTAGAAAAGGCTGGTCCACATTTCTGCACCAGAGCAGCTTCTCTGGAAGTCATGGGGAATGCCCATCCCTGCCCTCTACCCTGCTGCTTAAGGCACTTGATGACTGCATGGGAAAACACACCAGCTTTGTTTCACTGGCTCTTGCTCTCCCATTGCTCAAAAAGCTTTTTCTGGCCACAGTTAAAAGGAGAACAATTCCTTGCTCAGTTCAGGGAGAAACCGGTATCTCCAAGTATCCAAAATTAAATACAGTGCCTCCCCACAATCCTGAAAGCAGGAAAAGCTTTAAATTGCTGACTTCGGTTAATATTTTCAGCTGGCTCCCTACTGGGCTGTGTACAAGCTGGATGTAGGTGTTCAGCATGTTGGTTCATTCTGAATTTAATTTCCAGGTGTTTGCTTTTACTTATAGATGCTGTCTGCAGACAGGCACAGTGTGTGCATGACTCTTTCAAGATTTGGATTCTATGCTCTGGCAGGAATAGTGAGAGACACCTAAAAAATCTAAAAAAAAAGCCACCTTTATTTACAATTTTGGGTCTGCCTATTACTGTTAATGCAGTTTTATCCTTTCCTGTCCCATAACTTATTTGCTTTGATTAACATTAATGGAACCTTAGTTACCTTTACAACAGGGATTTTTCTTTCCAGACAAATTCTAATGACAGCATCCCTTCAGACTTTTTGGTAGCACTTGACTTCCCCAGATGAGGTGTAAATACCATAGGCTTACTCTGCTGTTAATGAAACAAAACATTTGATGGTACAATACATGTACTATTTGCCTTCGCTTTTCTATTTCACTCACACTCACAGTTGTGGAGTATTTACTTTACCTAGTGCTAGAAAAACCTGAGAATGACTGCCTTGGTGTATAACTTACATGTGTTTGGCGGAATATTTCTGAAAGTAGAAATGGCAAAGATATACCTGGGTAGAAAATGAAACTAAGATGCTAAGAGGTTTGTTTCAAGTTTCACTCACATTAAGCCCCACTAACTGAAAACTGTCATGATCTTTTCTCCAAGATAATTAGACAGGGATATATCTTGAAGAAATATTCTTTATTCAGCAAGCTGCTACTGTACTCTGATGAAAAGCAGTAACAAACGAAAAGAAATATTCATTATCCCAGCGATGTAATAAGATATTATATGATCCTTTGAATAAGTTAATATTCATAAAAGATGGTGAATTACTCAGAGAACAGATTTTTACAACTCTGCAGTTGCTTGCAGGTCGTAAAGAAGTTAACTTATTCAGCAAATAATGACAATACTGAAATAGAAAATGACAAATATAAATGTGACTAATATCAAAATTATGACAAAATAATAACTGAATAAGATATTTAATCATATTTTATTAACAATCTGTTATTAAATTAATGTTGCCATATTTTCCTATTGTTTTTATATATAAGGTGTTAAAAATTACTATTGCCATGGATCTATGTCCCGTGTTTGTGTTAATTTAAACTTTTTACATGCAAATAAGCAATGACAGTTATACTCACTTCAAGCAAACTTTTTTCATTTCTATAGCCTTCATTTCAGGAAACGTTTTTAGGGGCATAAACACATAACATATTCAAATTATAATAAAGAATTCAACACTAAGGAATTGTTCATGGAGTGCAAAATCTTCCCTTTTAGGTTGTGCAGGTTCAGGTTTTCTTCATATTTCTTATGGTATGGCTCTAAATTTTCCATAGCTGTAGATACTCATACTTTGAAGAATCTCAGATCAATTCCCCTGGATAGCTGTCCATGATATTAAAGAAGTATTGAAAGAGCTAATTATTAGTCAGATATATCAGGTGAGTCATCTGTGTATGGGTCAGCTGAAACTTTGTCAAAGCCTTAGCTACATTAACAAATCCTGTTGGTTTAGAGGATATTTTTATATATATATATTCTAAAACTTACTGACTTGCCCTGAAATTCGGTGTATTTGATACGATTGTCTGGAAGGTTTCCAGTTCCAAATCTGAGGTCATATAAATAAGGTTTCCCTGATATGACTGGCTGTATAAATGTCTCAGAATGATAGATGCTGCAGCCTTCACAAGAGAATGTGCAAAACTGTGGATCAAATCAATGTCCGTACTTCAAGTGTTTGGAAAGATTGAACTTCTGCTGATATCTGAGCCTCACTTCCCATCTTCTGAGAGATACTACCTCCAAAGGTCCTTTCTGGAGGAGATTACACATGTGGTACATATTTTCAGGCACTGGAAGACCAGCTACATCCAGCTCGGTGAAAGAAGCACAACTGCTGTTTCAAGGCTGGAATCTAGGCTAAACAAGCAGAATGCAGATCTGGCTGAAAATGTGCATGTTTCAGGGGTAATGTAGTACAGCATACCAGGGCTGAGTCTGAGCAGGCCAACACAAAGCTGGAGATTCCTGACTGAAACAGGCAGCAAGTGCTGCTTGAATCAGGCAATGAATCAGGGTATACAGGGTATATAGTGCCTGACTCACTACCCAGCCAGTGTCTCCTGTACGTAGTGTAGAGTTCCTTCCCATTTGAAGGAGCAGAGGGTGTCAGAAAACAACAACAACAAAAATGGTTTTGAATGCAAATAACTTATAAAACACTAAGAGGTGGCTAAAAGAGTGCAAAGATGTTAGTAAGAGGGAGACATAAATGTATTTTCTTGTTCCAAGAAGAGGAAAGATGTAATAATATTCCATCTTTCACATATTTCCTATTGCTATATTCCTTATACAGTAAATCAAGTTTGTTGACACTAGGTCTGTGAATTCCTTCGGTGGCCTGATTACACCAGAAAGTACTTATTATTTTAGCCACAACAATGTCCCTGACAAAAACCTGCATTAAAAGTAGAACATACAAAGTAAATACAAAAGAACATACAAAAGTAGATACATACAAAGTATCAGTAACTAATGAGAGAGTAGAATTATCTCTTTACTACTTCTTCCTTTCCATTTTGGAAAGTAAAGTGTAAACAAAAACATTGGAACCTAGAAATTAAATGGCAAAAATTTTGTTTACATGTATACTGAATCGCAGAGTGCATCAAGAGTTCATCTCTCTAAAAGCTGTGAAATGTTTGTCTTCTTTGATCTGTGCTGTAAAACATCAATAGCATATATTCACTCCTTTTGTCTTTGAACACATTTAAACAGGAGTACATATACCTTTGTCAATCTGTGGAGAAGCTTATTCTACGAGATGAACGTTGCATTATATAAATTTCACAACTCCTTCCCTTGCTTTTATAAACTATCACATTTAATATTGTGTTTTCAAATTTCATGACCAGTCATCTCACCTCTAACTGCTGACACTCTCCCTGGCAGTCCATCTACTAGCACAGTGTACAGGACACATCATTGAAATACAGAACATCAAAACTCCCAAATCATACGTGTGGGGTTTTTTGTGTGTGTGTGTGGTTTTTGTTTTGTTTTGTTTTGTTTTTTCCCTGTGATTACCTTGCTGGAGGTTTGACAGAAAGGATTAACTCCTTTTAACCAGGCACAGACCATCCATTTGGCTTTAATTTAAAAGCACATCTTTGCAAATCAGTTCTGTGGCATCCTTCAGTCAGCCATTAACACATTGAATAGGTATTGTGACTGTATTTCTAACCTTACAAAGGAATCTGGAGTTTGAATCTTTTGTACTACAGATATTTTTGTTGCTATTGTTGTTGGTTGCCTTTGTTTGTTTGAAGAAGTGAATTCCATTATGGAACAAGACCCATAGGAGAATGACTCAAATTAAGCAAAAATTTACTGTTAAGATTTTTTTTTTTTGGTGTGCTTACTTTAGCCATTTTCCTTCCATCTTTCATTCAGTCTCCACAAATATTCTACTTCATTTGCAGAAAGGTACATGGAAAACAATTTTCAGAGTAAAAAAACTCTGGGGAACCATTGAAATTAAGGCTTGACTTTGCACTTAGAAATCTCCATGTCACATTGTGCTTACATAAAAAGCACCATCTTGGCTGTCGAGTGGGTATGTCTGGAGCTAGAGGTAGGCACCACAGCAACTTGTGCTGCAGCCATCTGTCCAAATTACAGCACAGTCTTTTTCACTACACTTCAGGCCCAGGAGAGGAAATGCAGCCTTATGGAAAGTGAACTTGCTTATTAAGTAAAGGACTGGAATAACTTCATGTGGCCACTTCTGGCCAAGCAGCGCTGCTGGAATTTCCAAAGCCATCAATCTATAGAATATTATGCTTGACATGTTATTTGTTGAATAAATGTGAGGAAAAGAAGAATCTAGCCTATTGACTAGATTATTTGTTGTGATTCATTTATTCACATCTATTACTCAGTGCCTGAAAAGCAGCTGTCTTGAAGTTGATGTATGTTCTTAAGGGTATCGGCACAGGTACCCTTAAGGCCTGACCAGCTGAGCTTTTTCCTAAATTAAAGTAAAACAGAGAAATAAACAAGATTAAAGTAAATATCAATAAAGAAGTGGTTCATAAATAATCTAATATGTCAAATAAAATATAGGAAATGAAGAAGATGACAGAAAATTAATAGATGTGCTAAAAGCAACCTCATAGCCTAATACCCTGTGCTGCAAAATTTACTGTCATACAGATGCTATAAATTTGTGACAAAATACTGGAAGGAAAACAAATGGGAGGCAAACCAGAAAAGTCAGTGCTCAAACGCATGCAATGTTGGAAAATGTTTCTACTAACTAGACTGCTGTGATAGGTAGGAAAAAATCTGTCGAATTCCATAGAATTATATAAGCCTGATCTAAAGCTTAGCAGAGAAAAATATGTTGACAGATATTGCTATGTAAATAGATATATCTTTCAACATTTTAACCTTAAGAATTTAACTGCCATGTGTATGATCAATTTTGATTTGATCTAAGACAAAAATAATAATAAACCTCTACCAGCAGTTTAAATGTTTGGTTAGGAATGATGTTCAGAAATTCTGTCCTTTTGAAAATACATTAAACCTCCATGAGGCTTAAATCCTGAGGATATGTTTAATTTACATACGTACTGATATATGGTAGATCAAACTTTATATTCTATTTCTAGGAGTGCAGTTAAATAAAAAAAAAAAAAAAAGTGTTTCTTTAAATCTTAAGGAGGGCCAGGTTCTTCTTCTATGTGAAATTAGAATTTTTCTGTCTGTCATATGTAGGAGGCACTTTTGTGTGCTGGCATTTCTGGCAATGCACAGGTGTCATCATGCAGTAATTTTCAGAGATAAAATGCAAGATGTTTTGTCCCCTTCACACAAACATTAGGAGAAGAGGTTTTTTCTAACATTGGATTTTGACCTGTCAATCATCTTCTTCACTGAGGGCTGAAGATAACAGTCCACATCTGCTGACTACACACAGGGAGGGTTTCCACCCTTCTAACTATATGGAAAGTGGCAGGTCTGCTCGACTTCGTGGTATTAAATTTGTCTAAAAGTGGTTTGGCAGCCTCAAAAGAAATCTGGGGTGGGATTTAACTCACCTCGCTTTAGATAACTACAATGCAGATGTCTGAATCCAGGTGACTCGTTTTATGCTGCTTTTATAATCAAGGAAAAGAAAAAAGTGGTGATTCATCTGACATATTTTTGACATCAACTTTATGCTGAAATCAGTCACACCATGCAAGTGCCCCTGCCTCCTCATTAACTATAAAGGGAGTTTAGGTGACTACCTGAGATCAAGACATATCCAATGAATCTTACCTTGAGTTTCTTGTTTCTGATTTGAAAATTATTTGTTGTAGGGCACTCAGCAAGAGTGATGCATAGTAAAGCTCAGTGGATATATCAGAACAGGGAAAAAAAAAAAAAAAAGGGGGTTTCTTAGGCCAAGATCTCTTCTTTTGCTTAATCACTGGGTACTCCATATGGTCCTTCAGGGTACCATATTGTGGGACTATGTCCCTGTGCACCATCAAGTTTACAAGTGATATGTTCTGGTCCAGCAGTCTCTGACACAGATGGTTTAGATGGATTCCTGTTCCAGCTCAGATCATTACTCCAGCCCTAAAATGCCTATCCATGAGATGGAATGTCTGAATAAAAGTCTATGAAAAAATCAGGCCAGATGATCAGTGTGGCACCTGCAAGCTTAAAATCTAGGAATCTGTGTGGAAAGGAAAGGCACAAGCTCATCACACAGCAAAGGTTGGTCAGCTCTGTGACACTGACCTTTCCCAATGAATCACCTGTGCATCCTTCTTTGTGGATGTTTATACGGGTTTTGGAGGATGGTTGTTACACATATAGGTACAGACTTACACACCTACGCAAAGGTGTTAATGTAGCTTCAGCTAGCAGCTGTGGGAGTGAAAATACGGAGACATTCTCATATATGTCTCAGATTTGCCAGAGAAGAGGTACGCCCTTAACTCGCTGGCTTCCATTGAAATATGAGCTGCCATATCTCTGCGCCCGACTAAAAATATAGAGATTCCCTGTGTCTGCATTTCTCTATAGAATGGTTAAAATCTATCAGCCTCATAGCAGTTTTCTCAGAATTTTTTCATGTTTGTAAAGTGCTTACAGATATTTGGAAAGAAGAAAAGTATAGAAAAGACAGAAGGTTTGTTGCTGTAAAAATATTTTTTTTTTCTCATTTGGAGCTCATACATGGAGTTACTACATACATGAGATTAAAAAAAAAATCATTCTGTATACAGAATACTTTGAAATAGTATATAATAACAATACAATGAACTATCTCGTGAGGAAGCACTAACCAGTACAGTCCGCTTAACCTGAATTCCACATCTCTGTAAACATACTTCAACCATTTTAATAACAATCAGTTGCTGTCTGAATGTGTGAATGTGTATATGTCCTCATAAATTTGCCAGTCTCCCTCTCACATAAGGAATGTGTGACACATGTTATAAGGTACTCCTTGTAAACGTAGTACCAGAAGGGGATCAAAATAAGAAACCTCAGCTGATTTAAATGACACAGTCTTGGCATAGGTTAAACACCCATAAAAATTTACAGTCAAGATTAAGAGATGAGACTTCAGATAGCACCCAAGAAAATGACCTGTTCATGCTTAAGAATGTGAACTAGCTTATAAATAGGATAATACCAGTCTTTGGAGGACTGGATTTTCTGACCTGATAAATGAGGCTTTTCGTTCTGCTTGATTCTTTTATTTTTCTTTACTTGTCATTTTTATCTTTATTTGACACTGTTTAGCTGACTGAACCGAAAGAAGAAAAAACACTTTTTTTGAAAAATATTTTGGACTATCACTCTGTAGATAAAAAAGGGGAAGGCAGACGGAGCAAATGTATTTCAATTACATTGTGAGTTGTATCAGTATATTCTAGGAAAGTTCAAGGAATCTTTCTTGGACAATGAGAATCTGCAGATTCTTGGGCAATTACAACCCTTTGACTAGAATTTACCGAGCTTCTTCTCAGCAACACTGCACAGCAATTGCACAGTGGTACCTAGAGATGAAAGAGATGGATAAAATACGTTTCTATTTTCTTAAGCCTGTATGTATTAAGAAAGTGCATTCTGTACAAAGAAGTGGAAAGCTGACTGCCTTGGCTTTTCAATGACACTGCAAACAACTTGGATGGATATTTAGTATACTCCTGTATCTGTAAGAATTACATAGATGGAAATATTAACATTAGAAAACCTATTGAGCTTAATGCCCAAAGGTGAGCTTATCTCTGTTTGGAGCAGAGAAATACTTTGTTCAAACTTTTTCTTGTTACCTTCTGTATTTTGAATTTGTTAACAAAAGTTACATCTTTTCTTCACTATGCTGATGGTCAGGAAAAATAATTATCACAATGTAAAATATATAATTGTAGGATTAAAATATATAATTGTAGGAAACAATAGATAATGTAGATAAGACTTGCTTGGATCAGGTTTATTTAGTCATTATGTATATTTATATTTATATTGATTTAATTTGTACAGATGTTTGAAATTAGAACAAAAAAATATTTTTTATAATAAAAAATTGTTTTTAAATTATTTCAGTTTTGATATTGTATTTTTTATGACATCTCTTTACTAAATTCTAATTTAAAAAATATTAACAACAGCTATTATAATTCTAATCAGATGAAAATATCAGTCCACATACTATTTCTTAACTGTATCTGCACTTATTTTTAGTGTTCTGAGGGGAAAAGGAGATCTGAGGGAAGTTCACAGCTGTGTCTGACAGTAATTCTCCACCCCTGCAGGTAGTATGGATGTGGACTCAGTGTACAGATGGTCCTAGGGAAACTTGGTAGCCACCAGTGACTTCTGGAGCTATTTTGCTGTCTCGCTTCCTCCTCCAGCCAGAGCCGTAGTTTATGCAGCAGGGTATGTGTGCCAGTACAGAGTGCTGTAGCCACATGATACAGTTCCGGCATATAAGCCCTATTTCATCTGTTTAAGTGCCATATACAACTCCATAGCCACAAATTGCGTACTTTTGCCTTAGACACAGAAGTCAACCATAATTACACACACATCATTTCCAAAAGGAAAAAAATAAATAAATTAGCCCAGTTCAACTATCAAAAAAAAGTATTTGCATGCCTTCGATCCAAGGCTAGGTGACATTTTGACTTTGTGATCATATAAGTGCACTTTCAAAGACTTTCATCCACAACAAAAGAAAATCAGCTTCTAGTCTTATATCTAGTGATCTTTTACATCAGTACTGTGCCTGAAAAACTACTCTTACATATCTATGTAGCGTGGCATTGCATTCATTAAACTGGATATTCTTCTTAACAGTGGCAAGCCAAACCACTATTTCAGATCATATCTCCTTTTGTATGAAGTATAATCAATCTGTTTCTCTCTGAAGAAATATTATCTTGATAGCATTTATTCTGGACAATGTGACAGAAATTGTGACTTTTCCAGTAAGAGCATTCTTGCAGCTCATTCAAGAGGCTGGGAATAAAGGCAGCATGCTCTGCATTTTCACCTCCAAAAATACTGATGGTGTTCAGTATATTGAATGTACACTTTAATAACAGCAGTAGACACAATGTTTCAGTGTCCCTGTGGAAATATTTTTGTTTTGAGAGGCAAGTTGTTATGTGTGACAGAATTATACTATTTATTCACTGAATATTCACTGAGGGCCACAAGTAGTAGAGATGAAGGCAGAAGTTTTGAGAATATCAGACTCGTTTCTTCACTTCTATCATGCACTATTGATACCTTATTTTATTATTAAAATTTATAAATTTTATTTATTGGTGAATTATTCGAGTGAGTTGGTCGTCACTTTTATAATATAGTGGTAGAGTAAAGGATATTTAGTGTATGTGTAAGAAAGTTGTAAAGAAATTCAAATAAGTAGGCATGATGAGCGTGATTCATCTCATTTTAGTGAGTGGAGAGCTATAGGATATTTAAGGAGCAATTAGCTTTATCCTAAGCTAAACATCTAAAATAGTCCATATGAAAAGTATTCTAAATGCACCTACTGCTCTCTATTGCCAGCAGATGAAAATTTGATGACTAATTCAGATTTAGTGTCAACTATGCAGGTGTTCAAAGTTACACTTAACTGGATATTTGCAAAGCAACATGTTACTAACTGTAATGGATGTACCAGAATCAGCTTTTGATTAGAACAGGATACTCACATTCACATCAGAAACAGCTCTAACCCTACGGGGGAAGAACGTTCACTAGACTTTAACACATGTAAAAATCTAAGGAGTTATTTAAGCTACATTTTACTTGCCCTTCCTTTATTGATTATCCCACATTTCAGACGTGTGACTCCATGACATCATACCAAGATTATATTGTTTAAATTGTTCTTTTTTTGTTTGTTTGTTTTGACATACATGTTTGTGTTTTTTTTGCTTGTTTGTTTTGTTTTGTTCCTGTAAGAAAATTCACTCAACTAATCCTAACAGGTAGCAATTTAAAGATGCATTTATTTGTTTAAAACCCTTCATGACTTAGCCCTTTCTAGGTTGTATTTTTTTTTCCAGGTAAGACAATATAGGCAACAGAACAACTGCTAGTACTCAAAGTAAGGCTTACAGAGTTAGATCTAGTTTTCAGGAACTAATTAAACCTATTTTTTTGTCTCAAGCTCAATCTAAAAATGTTTTTCTCTTAATCTATTTCACTTATCTTCAAGAAGGAAACTGCTCATTTCTAGCACAAAGCTGCATAGAGATGTTAAATGAATGTAATTAATTCTATTAGTTAAATGAACAATGCTAAGAAGTTGAGTCTCTTCTCTTTCTATTTATGTAAGTCATTCAACTGTACTCTGGGGGATAACAATGATGTACCATTGATACAAGCAGGGATGTTTAGGGGCACAGAATATCCAGGGGAAAAAGACAGACACTTAGTAGGCCCTACTGACACACATAGTTGAACCAAGTCCAAAGGGAAGAGGATTTTTTTTAAAATTTATTTATTTTTTTAATATGAAATCACCAACTTACCTTTCTCTTGATATTGGATATTCAGTGCCAGGCTGCAGCCCAGTGCAATGCTGCTGCAGTCTCCCCTGCCTAAGAAAATTCAGAGTCAACGAAGGATGGGGCTGCAGGGATGTAGTTGTAGCTCACTGGTCCAGTAAATTAAGCATCTGGGGACTGGAGGTGGCTCTCATATATGTTAGAAGCCAGAAAAATTACCCTGCATACAGAAAATTTAAGGCCAGACATGGTTAGTATTGAAGAGCAGAAATTCTACTACCACAATCTTGTCAAGGGTTCAAAAATGAGAAAAAAAAATAATAATAATGATATGAGGAAACATTATGATGTACTTATTCCTGAATGTGGAAGTTTTCCCCATTTATACTTAGGTTTGTTTCTTAACTAAGTACAGGACAGGATTTCTAATTTGCAATCCTCTTCTACAGCGTAGAGTTAATTCTCCCCTGAGTAGTTATAATTCCACTAAAAATAGGTTACTGTGTCAGGTAAAAAAACAGCATAGATCCCCAGGGAGAAAGCATTACACCAAAATAGACACTTGGGGCTATACTCCTCCCATCACAACTGAGACATTTCCTCTATGAAATATAATAGGAACAAAATCATAGTACGTCAGAGCAGAGTTGGCTCCAGGTGGTTTGAACTTCATGCATACTCCTTTAATGGAGACACACTGGGCCTTAATGTACAGAATGTTTGATGCATCACTAGTACTTGTGGGAGCTCTAAGACTAAATTCTTCACTTACCCCCTCATCAAGAACACCCACATGCCATACTGTGAAATCAAAAGCCGGGTCAGCAAAAACAGTCCTTTGAAGATTAAATGAGCAATTTCCATTTATTTTGAGGGGTACAATGGCACATCTGAATAAGATGAAAAATCCAGGTAAGTCCAATCTGACACTTGGTCAACTTCTGTCTGACAGGAACTATTTTAACAGATTTCAGTAGCCCTCTGAGTGATTATTTATACAGTAAAAATGCTTGGTCTGTCAGCCTTTCACAAAACAATTTATCCTTCTTTGAAAAACTCCATTTTCCCTAGCAGGACATAATATGTTCAAGACCTAGAGCTCAGTTCCTATGGTAATGAATGAAACTCTGTAGATCAGGGAGTAATTTGGGGGCGTCATCACTATACTGTACATTTAAGATGAAGATTTTCAAATGAACACTGTATGCAATAAGGGAGTAGAGACAATATTTTCTGTCAGCCCAAGCTAATTGCATTCACTTTTTCCCTTTTTCCCTTCAAGTACAGTAAATGGTATATATAAAATATGCTGCAATCTATCAACCTTCTAAGAAAAGTTCTACCCAGCTATCAAGAGAGAACTTTTTAATGTCTTCATTAATTAACTTGTCACCAAAACTAGAGTTTGCTCTTGAAATTTACTGATGCTGTAAAGTCAAGAGACATCATCAGGACAAAGGAGATTTCAGCTGTTATGCAAGATGTGACTGCTGTTAGGGACTGTACTAACGGTATTGGCCTGAATTCCAGCAGTGCAAAGTCATGCTCTCATGGACCATAGAAAGATTACTGCTACAGATTCAGCTCTTCAGCTGAAAAATGGCCAAAAAGGCTGAAGACTTAGAGATCCAATTAGACCCAAGAAAATCATGACCTAAGTTATAATACAGATTTTAAAATAAAGCAACAGGAAATAAAAAGAAGATATAAGGAAATGATCAAGGCATTTTCAGTAAGTCTAAGAAAATATTATAGTCACTATCACAAGTTACTATTATGAACTCATTTGAAACATCATATACAATTCTGATCAGCCACATTACTGAAGGGGAAGGGCAGTTGCAAAGACAGGGGGACAGGGCATGTAGTAGAACCCAAAACTGCCTGTTTAGTTTTTAGCCCATTGAAGTAGGAGAGGCACAATAGTTATTGTTAATGGGATAATGCTAATGCAAATTTTACTGTTTATATGGAAGATACTCCAAATTTTACTTAAAAGTAAAACATGTATGTTTCTTCTGTGTTTTAAAAGCATGTCTGCGGAAGACTGTTGAAACTAACATGTCCTTCTAATTTGATGTTCCCACAGAGCAGGATATACTTGTACTGAAATAGACAAAGATGTTTACCAGGCTACAATGAGTTTTCTTGAAGTTCTTAGAGTGACATTCTTATTCTTATTTTTTCTATTTATACTGAAACATTTCTGTTCAGACACAAATTAGAAAGGGATACTACCCAGAAGATTTAAGTCTAAAAAGAGAACCAATAAATTCACTCTTGCTCCAGTAATGGGGGTAGAAAAAAAAAATTACCTTATCAAAGGCATGTCTGTAAAATATCAATAGTTAGCATTTTGGACAGACAAAAATATATTTATAGTAGGAAAAAAATACTCTTTTTTAACAATTATTTAACACTTTTTTTTTTCATATAAACTAAGAGTGTAAAAATGTACTGGAGAGACTCATGTTAGAGAAACAATAAGCAATGTTTTATGAAAGACATTGTGCAAGTTTGCCTAAAAAGCCAACACTGGTCCTGTAGTCAGTTTTTGTTTTGTTTTGTTTCGTTTTTCAATATGACTAATATTTGCAATCCTACTGTCAATAACATGCACAGATTTATTACTAAACATGTTTGAGACGTACTAGATAGAAAAATACCAATCCAGACTCAGGAAGTTCTACAGCTTAGGAGTACACACTGCACAATTACTGCTATGTGTTTGCCCTGTCTTATTACTCTTCCCTAAGCGTTTGTTGTTGGCCATCCTCAGATAATATGTTTGGAGGTTAGGTGGACCTTTTATCTGACCCAGAAGGGAGCCCTCTTTAACAGAGAAGTTTTCACACTCTGGGTTTAGTCAAGCCTGGGGGAGAGCTATGTTGTGAAATTTCCTCTTATCTGCTGCTTGGCAGTATCTGAAAAGATAAGAATATCATGACTGACCATGTATGTTAGTGGTGTTTAAGTAGCTGTAGCCAAAAAAAAAAAAAAAAAGTATCATGAGAAAAAGAAGGTATTTTCAAAAGAGTTGATCCAGAAATCACTACGAGTGAATTGCGTGCAATTTCAGCTGCATACCATAGAGTTCCAGGACTGAAATTCTGAGAAACAGATAAATATAGATAAAAACTGTTTTCCTTTAGAAAATACCTTTGATTTTCCTTAAATATCTTATATTATAAATGGCAAATAACAATATATCTACAGACATTTTCCCCAAAACCAGTGAATGTAACTCATCAAATTACACATTCGAGAGAATTTTTTATGATATAGTCACCAAAATTTACCGTATTCAGTAATGTGTGATCACAGAGAACATTATCAATTGTAAATGTGTCCATTTAACCTATGTTGATGTTCAGGCATATTTGTTATGGGCCCGTATTTAAGCAGATATTTCACAGGTATCATTGAGATACTCAGGAAAAGAAAATAGTTCAATATATACTCCTGTGAGAGCTTCTGAGATATAAAGAGAACAATTCCATTCATCATGTGCCATTGGCCATGACTGATAGCAGAGTACTTTCAGCACGCTTTTCTGGTAGCTGACAGTCTTTCAAAATTTCTTTTTCTCTTTTTGATTTGATGGGATTTGTAGTTTACTGTAAAATTCCATTAACTTGTTTTCTTTTGCTTGTTTTTATGGTCTGTGTCAAACAGTATTTGGCTTTGTGTCTGGCTTGATACACATGTACTGGTACACACCAGATTATTTTTTCAGAATATTACATGTACAGGTATAATGCTTAACACCTTAACACCTTAACTATGGAAAAAGAAAGAAAAAGAAAAAAAAAAAAAGAAAAAAAAGGAAAAAAAAAAAAGAAAAAGAAAGGTATATTACCTTCCACTCACTCTTCTACAAACATAACTAATAACAAGACAACTGTCATTTGATATTTAGCTAGAAATAGTGGTTATCTTAGGAGTAACAGACAGTATTGAAGTCTTTAACATTATAACAAAAAGGCTATTTGATTAGCATACAGCACTGGGGAAAAAAAAAAAGTAAACTCTATATAAAAGGAATGCTAATTATGACATGTAAAGACACCTGAACTCCTTTGTACATTCCTATAAATGTAAGACTAAAGCTTGAGTGCCAGGAGAGGACATCTTGTGTTTGTTTTCCAAATTCTTCATTGAAAAATTCCTCTTTATTCACTTATTCATAAATAATCCCAGAGACTCTTGTTCTGTCTTCATTTTCAACCTGCAATATATCTTAGTCTGACAAGAACTGCATCTGTGTTGTGCATGTGCAGCTGTGCCTCAGTCATGATAAACATGATGAGCTCAGTATCTTCCTTAGACCTACACCTGATCCAGAAAGAAAAGGTGTGATTCAGTTGGTTAAACACAAGTGATGAGTGACTAGTCCAATAGGGTGTCTCATCTAGCTTTCAGCTGCTCTGGAAGGTGTCTCTCAAAACTCCTGTAACATGCCTGTCAGCACCTTGTTGGGTGTCTAATGACAACAAAAAAACTGACTCACAGACTATGGATAATAAACTTAGTTCCAGATGAAGGTACATTTGGAGAGCTACTTGTAAGCTACGTGTTTCCTTTTCCAATTATAAAGAATGAGTAATTATACTGAATTATATTCAAGATCAAAGGCACACTATCTCTTGGGAATCTGCTGAATGGGTTTCTTAACCCAGTTGTCTGAGCAGAAATGGCATATTTGATGCTCTAGAGGAGCTAAAATGCAACAGGTGTTTCAGATGTCAGTTGATGATGCAGGTTGGTGAATATGCACCCAAACTGCAGTTCGGGATTTGATCATGAATCAAGGATTTGAGGTTTTTAATACTAGAGACTTGTTTGAAAATTTGTTCTCTCTTGCCATTCCTCCACACACCAATCCCCTAGACTCCCTTACTTGTCAACTCCAAATAGAGAGATTTAATTTCATTCCAGTCTTTCCTGAAACCTCTCTCCTTATTTCCAGTTTTAACACAGAAATGGATAAGTCGTATTAATTGAGACTGATTTCTAATAGCATTCTTCTGGAAGAACCGTCTTCTGTCTCCCAAATCATTTTAGATAGTTGTACTGAATTCATTATATATAGTTCATCCAGTCATAGCATGACTTTGTTTCCTTTCACATGGCAATGCTACTTTGTTAGACTTTTAATTCTTGTTTTTAAACACGTGTCTGAATAACAGAAGAAGAATGGTGCCAGAAATTTAATTTACACCATACACTGCCTTTCAGAATAGCTAGGATTAAAAAACTAAAAGACCAAAAATCACACTATCTCATTTTCACATTAAAAATTGTTATAAGTCTTGAAAATGTCATAGCATAGTAATGATTGTGGGCAAAATGATAAATAGTAGTAATTTTTCCCATCTTCACTCTATAGATTTTAATTGTGAGGCATCCTCTCTTTTGCAGTGAAGAATGGAGACTATACTTCTATGTGATTATTTATTAGCAACTGGTCCAAATTGATTTCACATAATCATACCAGACTAAGACTGAAAATACATCTTGTACAGTTTGAAATACACACAGACACAAAACATAAACAGCAAATGACAGTTAGAATTTCTGTCTAATTACTAGCATAAGAGTTCAAGTACCCTGAATTTTTTTTCAAGCGATCTGCCTCTCATGCCATGATATTAATATAATGTATCATCGTGATTTTTTTTCTATTATGCTAAATCATGACAAAGCACAGAATCCATTGCAACAAGACAGAGAATGTCAGTTCGTTGGATGCTTCTTGACATGATCCAGCTGTGAGTTAAACAAATGCATGCCTATTAGGAGCAAGACTTCCAAATCTAGCAGTAACTGTCAATTAAAGTAGCAATTGTTTTGAGCTGTCTGTATTTTCTGAATATCAGATATTAGCAGAAAGATGGGTAGAGAGGACACCCGTGTAGCCTTCAGAGTAACTTTTTTTCCAATGTTTCAATATAGTCTGCTTGTTCATGAAATATTTGTTTGTGTGTATTGCAGTATGGCCCTTACCTAAATCATTATTGTTTGGGGGGAAAATACATATTTTTCCTTAAGTCACTCAATTTTCTTGCTTTTCTTTTTTCTTGAGCACTAAAAACATAGATGTCACCAGAGGCTACCATGGAGTGAAAAAATGCAAGAACACAGCTCTTGGTTTCCAGACAGGTATTTGGGACAACTATCTTTGTTGCAACTTTCGTCATCCTCACTTATGAATTACCTTGCCCAACAACATGAAGAGAGCCTTGTTTTAGAGCATGCAACTTCTCAGTTTTGGTTTTACAGCTATGTGTCAATGATAGGGACTTGCAAAGTGACTTTGACTTTACTCAGCTTTAAGAAACACAAAACATGCAAAGGGTGATGGGCTTCTATCCCTAGCTCAGAACATGGTATTTAAAGAATTATCTGTCTGTAAGTCCCCGTATTGCAGCAGTTCAGACACCTAGACTTTCTTCTGATCTTGGGGAAGTGCCATGCCTCTATATGCTACTCACTGGGACCTCTCAGAGTTTACTTATGCTACTACATCCTAGCTACACAAAAAGGCAAAACAGAAATGACATGTTCTGGCTTTAGCCCACCATGAATCTATACGTGTATTTTCTATGTCCTCATTGCTCCATTTTCAGGCTTTCATGAGGGTTATAGAACATTTAGGATATGTAACTGAAGCAGAATAAAATGTTCAATACACAATTTCACTTAGAAATATAAGATCAATCTAAGTTTTGGAGGAAGACTTTTTTTTTTTTCAACGTAGTAAGTAATAATAATAATAATAATACAGCAATGTTGGTTCAGAAGAGCTAGCTTATTTCCAAAAAATGTCCTGGGGAGGGGGAAGGATTGACATGAAAACACTGACAAGTGTGTATATTTAAACATACAACAAGATGCAAACACAAAGTTCCAATTAATGCAATGCACAACAGATGCTCTTCCCTACAGTTGTATTTGCAAATCAACCAGAATTTCAAGCTCTGAAAAGAGCCCTGTTTTTAAGCAGTGCTTCTGAGGAGCTTTTAACTTTCCTCTTAAAAAAAAATAAAATAAAATAAAATCATTCTGGTATGAAAGTTGGTATATATGTTTGCAACCTGGGAGCAATTTTTTAAACAAAGTAATATACTTTCATTTTAAAAAATGAAATTGTACAGGCTGTTAACCTATAATCCTAAGTATAGTTATGACATTTTCTCTACATGTATCAAAGGAGTGTTTAATTACACATTGAAAATGTTGAGCTAGTTAGGATAATGCACATTTCTGAATTTTAAAAGACTGGGAAAGGGATTTTAACCAGTCAAGTATTAGACAAAATTAGATGCTTAGCTGATACCCAAGTTAAAGATTAAGCCTCAGATCCAGAAAGAGATGTGGTGTGGGTGGGTTTTTTTTGTTTGTTTGTTTGTTTGTTTTCTTTTTTTTCTGGATGCTGTTTTAATCTCATAACCTGATGAGCTCTGTCTTATTTCTGATACAAGTGCAGTAGAAGTGATAAGAATATTATAAAAAGTACCAGCTGGTTAACAACGGTTGATGATGAATGAGGTCCTCCAAATTCTCTGTAGTAGTCTTGGATTTGAATTCCAAAAGCAATGAATGTGGTGGAATGATCATACATAATATTAAATTTTAGTCTATAGTACTTCTAGGACTTGGACTACTTTTCCTTCCTTTCTCCTATTTAGAGCTCCAAGTATCTAGATGCTCTAATGTTTCACTAATAATGCTACAAAATCCCAACAGCAATAAAGTATTAATTTTACTAGGAACTCTTGCATCCCAGCGCCACTGGGATAAAACATACCTTCAGTCTTCCTCAAAGGATCAGGAGTTGTGAGATGAGATGCTTTTGAAAAAAAAAATAAATAAAAAAAAATCCAACTGAAGCACATGCTTTTGAGAATCAATTGATGTATGCTTCATTTCATGCCACTTAGTGGAAATTGTTTGGTATAGTTGAAGAAGAGTAACTCAGAGTACCTCAGAGAAAAGGCCAAGCATGTATTATATAGCAGGAACCATGATTGTGGCACAATTAGAAGACAGACTAAAGAAAATATTCTTTCCTAATATTGTGGCCCGGCTGCAGAATGCATTGAACTATTCCACTGTGTCCACTGATGGACACGGTGGAAAATCCTAAGAGACATTTAAAATTACTTTTCTGAATTAGGAAGCCATCAACTTGAAGTTTTTAGAAGTGTGAAAGTCATTACTGAATGATTCATTAAATTACAGAGGATAAAAAGTAGCAGAGACTCTTAACCACCCACTGGCAATGGCTATCAGAAAGAAATGAGTGCTTTGTTCCTCCCTGATTCCTGATAGAGCTCTCACTGGACTTGTCAGAAATAAAGGACATGTGGGAAGAGCTCTTAGCTCCCTGTATTTGTTGGATTCCTTCCTTATTCACAGATAAATTTTAAGTCTGGATTTGTAGCTCTGAGCTGCAACAGATAAACTCATTGATATCAGATAAAAGAGCCAGTAAAGTAGAAAGATCTGCCTCTGACACTGCCAGACTGCTGAGAAGACTTCATACGCTGAACACCCTACCCATGGATGCTTGAGAAAAATAGTGCATTTCAATTGCAAGCATTCTGACAGGACAATTGCTTTGAGGATCCATGAGAATAACAAAAGGTCATAACCGTAGCTTCTGCTTTTCAAAAATATGGCTTAGTAATCTGCACCATTTCCAAGCCATTCTGGAGGGAGCAAATGTTGTGCTAAATCCCATTCAGTTACAGTAGTGACATCCCAAAGAGTCTGCTGGTTCAGTTTGCTAGAACTCAAGTTCTTCTGTCTGCAACACCATAAGGCTGGATAATATGCTTGCACACATTATCTTGCAAGCCTGTACTTACACAGAAAAACAGAATATCTATCCTTAGGGCTGAATTCCATATTTAGAGATGATTTTTTCTGCTTTTACTCAAAAGATCCTTATTTTAAGTTTAGCTTTACTGAAATCTAAACAGCTGTTTACATGAGAAAGCCTCAGACCTGCCAAGACACCAGTATGTATTCAGCTCTGTACTCTGTGGGTAGTCCTATTCAATTCAGAGAAAATACAGTAAGTACATTTTAAGTATGGATATTTATACCATCATAGAATCAGAGATCTACTCAGTGTATCTAACAGTGATAGAGTCTGGCCATGATAAGCATTGTTTCAAGTGTGTTTTTCTTACCAGACTGAGGTCCTTCTTCCTTTTCATAACCCATGTTATCAGTTTGAGCTGCCCTTTGTAACACTGTTTTTAATTCTGCCTTATTCCAGAGGTTATTTCATTCTGTTTTATTTCAAATGCTACTAAACCTCCTTTTGTAGACTGGGAGTCATAGTACTTTAAGGAGATTTTTTCCCCCCTAAAGAATATTCTGAATTCTACTCTAGAGAATGTTTTGTAGGGATGAGTTAAAAAGCAATTTCAGTACCTTCATCACTTCAGCAGTATTTTGGGTCTACGCTGTGCTAAGACATTTTACTGTCAATACCAGCTGTCACTACAACAAATGTAAGGGAAACAAATTAGAGGAAGTGGTTTGCTCCAGATAACCACAGCCACCGAGCTACTGATCATCCTGTTTTCAGCTGATTTATCACCCTGTGAGAAATTTTTCAATTAGTTTTGTTTATTTGTGTTTGCTTTTAAAATGGGTTTAGGGATTATAAGCTTTTTTTAACTAATTCACTTACAGAATTAGAAAATATGTACGAATTGATTGGTGTCACTCTATTCATATAAAGAACATGAAGGAAGATAGAAGGGGAAAATCAATTGCCTTTTTGCATATGTCAGACTTTTCTAAATATATACAATTCTGACTTTTTCATTATATAAAATTTAGAAAACAAAACTACAATTCAGGCTATTTCTATTTAAACTTCATCTTTCTAATGAAAGCAAGCTCAAAAAAAAATGTTGCATCCACACTCTCTGAACTGTAACAATAACCACATATCTGGTACAGTCATTAACAATTAAAAAAGTGAAAAATTCAAGAGAACTGTCTGTCAACAAGGTCAGAAGGCAACAGACCTTTCAAGCACATGACCTATTTGTAATTTCAAGGATCTTTTATACGTGGAAATATGTGTCTTCCTCAGGCTGACTCACTCCACTCTTATTAAAATCTCTCCATGTGTTCTGACATTGTTGTGGAGGTTCTGTCCTTGAAAATAATACGCACAGCTTTATATGTTTTGGAGCATGTTAAGACTTCAAGACTTCCACTCTGTTAGAACAGATTAGAGTCTTTTCTTCTGTTTACTTCCGTACACTTCTATGTAGTTATAGTTTCATGAACTCAAAACCAACGAAAAGGTGAGGTTATTTTAGATTCCACTATATCTCTTCAGATGTCCTGTTGACATCATTGGTCTAGTTATAGTCTGGAAAATGCTAGCTGATTAAGTCTGAAATGTTTCATTCGATAAGATTTAGGCAGGTCTAAAGAGATAGCATAGGATGATGTATGGATTTCCAGCAGGTCTGCCCAAAGGCTGTGAACTGGGCCCCCAGGATTCCAGCCCCAGGACAGAGGTGAGACTTAACTGTCCCACAGCTGGAAACCTGAAATTCCTATGCAGCTGCTCAGGGAAACAGCTGGCACTAGCACCAGCAGTGGATCTGTTTCACCAAGCTGCTGCAGAGGGGACTCTCCCTTAGCTGGACATTTCCAGCAGATCATGGAACTGAATTTAGAATACTTTTTCTTCTGGAAACCCTGGAATTAGGGCTAACTTGAGCACTGAGAAACAGTTTTCTGAGCCTATGGCATCACCTGGAAGGGAGCCAATGTTTACTGGAGCTGGAGGAGTTGGAGATGAAATCACTTTGACAGACAGTTTTTCTCTCTTTTAGAGTAATAAGAAATAGTGACATTTGCTCTAATAAAAAGGCAGGAATGTTATCACGGATGTCCTGGGTCTGCGGCTAAAAATCACAGAATCTGTGGCTTGAGATAAGGATGAACACAACTCCTGGAAATTAAAAAATAAAGAAGACAATTCCTACAAATATTAAGCAAAAAATCAACTTCTATTCTCCCCATATACTTCCCCCAGCGTCCCACCCCTGGTCTCTGATAGATTATCAGTGCTAGGATATGATAACTATGTAATATAAATGTCAGTTTCATCTATCTTTTTCCTTTCTGCTTTATTTAGTTCTGAAGCAGGCTTGCCATGAACTTTAAATGTACATTGTTCATGATGTCCTTTTGCTTTTTTTTATGACATAGTCCTTCTTTTGGGCATGAGAATAATGGACATGAGAACAATAATCTGAATGATGTTATGTATTGAAAAGCTGCACTAGTTAGTAGATATCTTGCTACTAAGATGGTTCAGTGTTCTTCAAATATTAAATGCTGCAGTGATGTGCTGATAGCATCATCACAAACATGATGCTGTAGGATAGCAATAAAAATAGTCTGGAAGAAGAGTAAGGAGAAAAAAAGCCTGAAAATTGCTAACAGAATGAATGAGCAGAATGAATGAGCTGCACTTCTCACTTTCTCAAGGAAGAAACTGATAATGCAGCAGAGCCCCACATAGCCTTCAACTGATCTTTTTGGAACTAAATCAATTAAAAAGACGTGAAAGGAATATCATAACCATTTAGAGGAACATTTGAAGGGAGAAAATTAGATTTACTTGGCATAGAGTTCCCTTGTAAATGTACTATAGAGAGAACAAAGGACCTCAAGGGGACTGAAAGCCTGCAGAAATGTTCCACCTCTGGCTTTTAAAGATGGGATTTTCAAACAGAAGCAGAAACACATTTTAAATAAATGAGCCCCGGTTTTGATGTTACTCATTAATGATGAAACAAAGAAATTAGGAGTAAAGGGCACATTTCAATTTTCAGACAAAAGGTCTTAGAACAGAAATTGCTGTAGATTCAATTGAGCCAAATTCTTAGAAAGATTTTCAAAAGAATCAGAAATACAAACTTACCATAAATCTTAAAGATGAACATAGTATGACATCAGAATCTAAATGTGCAGAGTCAGACGTTGCAATATCTGCTTAGGAAAAGACTGGTGGAAATGATCCTCATACAATGAGATGAGTAAACACACAATTATCTGTTGTTAGGTATCTTTAAGAACAGATCAGACAAGAATGTCACGATATAATTGATCCTTTCTTGGAGTAGTTAAATGTATGATTTTCAGCTAGCTACATCATCTGTAT
The DNA here is from genome assembly GCF_040182565.1 of Anser cygnoides. Lineage (NCBI taxonomy): Eukaryota > Metazoa > Chordata > Aves > Anseriformes > Anatidae > Anser > Anser cygnoides. The sequence goes on along the minus strand of NC_089873.1, from coordinate 40,474,095 downwards.
CTACTTTTCACCTTGGGCCATAAGAACAGAATTAAAAAAAAAAAATGTTAGAAGGAAGAATTTTAAACTAAAATTATCATTTGGATGTAAATGTAACCACTAGAATTGCATTGTAGCTTGAGTATAAGAACTAATTGAACAACACCTTCAGATTATAATTTGTATCCTTTAAATTTAATTTTGAACTGGCAGTAAATAATTATTTTCAATCCAATGGAAAGGCTTAGAACAGCCCAATAATCTATCTATTGTCATCCTTATTTATGTTTTTTCATGATGCAGAGTTCTTGTTGGGAGATTACCTTTCATCTTGGGTAACTTCAAAGGGATTAACCTTTTCTCATTGGGGTTGTCAGTGAGGGACTTCTATCCAATGAACTACTGACCAATCAACAACAAAAACAACATCAACAAGAAAAAGAAAGAGAGAGAGGAAAAAAAAATAAAAAGCAACCAAGAATAAATCTGGAGGAAGCTTACTGTAGAGTATAGGAGAGCAACAAGATATATAAGAATTCAGCTTACCAGATGTTAGGTATCTGCTGTTTAACCTGATTCAGCCACTCCCTCAATGGACAGAATTGTCTATTACAAGTGCTTCTTTATCTCTGCCTCTTTGTTTTGTTTCATTTCTGACAACAGGAGCTCAGGAAATTAACTTACATTTGATAAATTTAAACAAAATAAGTTTAATCCTGAAAGTACACCTCACTAGCCACTGACATAAATTCTTCTCTACAGTCCTATATATATCATAGCAAAATATGTAAGTCCAAATATCATTTTTAAAAACAAACTAATTTAGCATTACATTCTAATTTGGGGGATTTCAGCTCTCTGTTGGAGAAATAAGTAATTGAAATTTCATACTTTTAGTATTTCTTTTCAAGAATTTAAATTAGAGAAATTCCCTTGTGCCTGCTTCTCTTTTTTTTGCAGCTTGTAATTTAACATTTAAGGGTTTATTTTGCAATACACTTCTTTCATTTGTTGTATTACTGTTTTAGGATTATTTTCATTTTAAACAGGTTTCAATGCACTTCATGTTAAAAGAGCATATTTTCATGTTAATAAACACTATTTCAAGTGGCTTTTTATCATATGCATTTCTTTACCTTCAGTATAATCCTGAGCGATGTCACCCAGTGAATTTAGGGCACTTGGAAGGATGTCCGAATGCTTTAAAGTACATCCTGAGTACCTTACAAGTTAGATGTGTTCAGCTTTCACTTCATAATACTAACATTTACAGTATCTCTGTACAGGAGCAGTAAATGTCCTGAATCAACCTTTTGGAAAAAGGGAAGTACTAAAATTTGACAAACAAATGCATCATCAATTTTCATGGGTACCTTGGGTAGATATGGGCCATATCTATTTCTACGGAAATGGGTGAGTTATGATGATTCTTCTTCCTCCTCAACAAACACAGCAGCTTGAAATGAAGATTCACTTCAGTATCAATTACTAGAAAAACAGAGAAGAGAAAACACTGGACGCAAATAATATACCAGGTCCAAACTGAATTGATTAAGATAGGAAATTCACTATCAAGTTACAATCTATTCTTAATTTCCTCATATTGCTTAAGTTTTATTCTAGAAGACTTGAACATCAAGTACTAGGAATAGAGCCTATTCCACTACAGTATGTAAAATAATGTAGCTAATAAAGAAATAAGCACAACTCAAGAAAGATACAAATTTCCACTTCCATACAGGACTCTTTTATCTGAACTTTTTACAGTATGGTCATTGAAAACGTGCATATATTTCTAAAAAAAGTCAACAGTAAGGTCTTGATATTTTGCAGTGCTGAATGAAATAATTGTGCAGTTAGGACAGTGTCCCATCATGGTTATGGAATTACACAGACTTATTTTTTAATGAGTAGAATAATATGATCACATTGTAACTGTCCAATACAGTGTTGCTTACCAATGTTAATTATTTGAGGTCTTACAAGCTTCCTTGGCATTCTGAGGTGTTGACCCATACCTAATAACAGAGGTATTCTTTATGGAATAGCTTTCTTTATAGAATTCTGTTCTTGCTTTCCTATTTTTTTTCTATACTTGCATGATGAAAAGAATAAATAATCTCTTCTGAGACTTATCTGTTTTTAGAGAAAGTCTACATGAGATTGGATTGAAATAGCCATGTTTCTAGATCATGATGAGAAACCATGCAAAACAAAATTTTTATTAAATCTGATTTCATACTGTTACTCTTATTGAAAGTGAAGTTCCTTAGTACTTGGGCATGGAAACATTTATCATTTGCCAATTCCATGGCAGAGGAGTTGGAACTAAATGATTTTTAAGGTTTCTTCCAACCCAAACCATTCTATGATTCTATGATTCCACGATTCTATGAAACTTTTTCACTCTGAGAACAAGTTACCCTGAGAGGCTGTGGCCTCTCCATTCTTGGAGATATTCAAAACCTGGCTGGATACAGACCTAAGCAACCTTTTGTATTTGACCTTGCTTTGAGCAGGGGATTGCACTAGATGACCTCCTCAGGCCCTTTCATGCAACTAGAAGATCGGTCTTGACACACTGCAGAGTTCCAGGATAAATCATTGAAGTTATTCTGTGAGAGGTTTTCAGAAACAATTTCTTCCACAACTTCAACTTCCATACTTATGGTACATATTCTTGGATAGATATTACGGTTGGTTGGAATTTCCTTCTTTTCTCATAAACTGCCAAAAAAAAGGTCATCTCAGTACAGAATGCAAAACAGGTGAGGAGGTGAGAACTACAACACCAAACACTATATAGAGCAGGGAAACTTTCCTGGTGGGCACTGCCTTCAGGTTCCACCATCCCTATAGATTCATAGTTAACTGTTGTCAAAGATGTGGCCTGTGGCATTGCTTTTATATTTTGTCAGCCCTGAGTAAATTACCGACTGCTTAAGCTAAACACCTTTGCCAATGTAATTCAGAGTGAGCATGATCTTCTAGTTTTTCAAGCTACAAGCTCCAAAACCTTTGAAAATAATTACGATAATTCTGTGTCATATGGTTCTTGCTGTCTTAATCTCCACCCTAGAAAAATCTCTGGTGACTGATGAATTTAAAAAGACAGTTATGAACTATTTGTCAGTTATTAAATCCTTCTGTTCTTTTCCACTGCTTAAGAAACCACAGACTTTTGTTAGGATATGTAGAAGGAGAGTGTCTGCTCCTTTAAGTGTATCTGGTCAAGGATGTTTTCCAGCACAACAAGGGATAATAAGAATGGGAAGCAGTTATGGGAATCATGTCTGGCCAGTCACACTAATTGATGAGGACATATGAGAATGTGGGAATTTTTATTTATTCCATCAGGCTTATTTGGTTGAGGACTTCTAAATTGGGAGACGACCAGAAAAACTTGTTTAGTTGAACTAACTGATAAGAAAAGAGAGAGCACTTGTGAAAGTTGATTCAAGTAGGGTTGTGTGATTGAGGGTTTCTGGATTGGGATGATAAGAACTGGGAAAAAAAAAAAAAAAGGGGGGGGATGTGGGGGAGCAATAAGCAAAATGCTGTAACACAGACTTGACAAAGCAAAATGGAGATGATGACAAGAAACACCCCCCACCTGCCACTCCGAGATCAACCTCGACCTTGCAGTTTATAAGACTGTGAATAAAACTGAGGTTGTACAGGGGGAGGGGGAGAGGGAGGAACAAAGTGATGAGAGGATTGGGGGAAAGGGTATAAAAGAGCCAGTCGTGTAAAATGGGGCTGGTCAGTACGCTTGTCAGGCCAAGCCCTGTACTTGATCACAACAGTCTGTCCTATCTTGATATATTTCCTCATTACATCTTTTCTTAACTCTCTCTCCACATTTTCATAGCTTCTTTTGTGAGAAGGACTCACAGGAGAGTGAAGGCCTACATGCCAGCCCCTGGCGAGATGTGTGTGTGTGAGTGAACCTCAATGCCAGCTACTGGTGCCTGCTCCCCTGGCCTGTGGTGCCTGCTACTGGAGTGAGTGGGGACCTAGCATCAGCTATTGGAGCAAGTGGGGTCTTCGACACTCAGCCACTGGGGCAGGAGCAGTATGTGATCCTCAACAAGTTACTGGGGGGGCTGGCGTGAGGAAAGTGAGGGTAGGCACTGCAACAGTTACTGAAGCAGGGCCGTGGGTTGCAGCCTGTGTGCCTGGTGCCAGCTGCTGGGGTGGGCCGAGTGTCTGTATCTTCCCCAACTCAGTGTGTATGCGGTGTGTGTGTGTATTCATTAGCAAACTTTAAGCTGGACTAGCCAGCAAGTAGCACGGGTCTCAGGTCGGGGACAGGGTACCAGAAGGATAGGGCATGTACCCAGCCTGGGCATTGACTGCAGGTCTCCAGGCACCGGGCTGGGCCCCAAGTGTTCAGGCAGGAGCAGTCCTGGGCCTGAGCCGCTGGAGGAGGCAGCCTTGCTCTTTACCACAATTAACAGCTTTAACTAGGGAACCCTGAATGTTAAACAAAGAAGCTCATAACTACTCAGTCTTACAAAACCATGGTGATCAAGTTTATACCTGCAGGCCATAACAGCTAGAAGTCCTGCCATGGGACCTCTGTTGGTTAAAAGCTGCTGATAGAGCTTGTAAAAAGCCTCGAAGCCTGCATCATATGACTTCTGGAGAGAGGTCAAATGATTAATTGGCCAGGACTGATGGGGTAAATCAGCATAGCGCCATTGATTTCAACAGACCTTCGTCAATTTACAGCACCCGAGGATCTGACTCAAGTCTAATGCTCCTTTTTTAGAGAAAAATGGACTCCAAGAAGAAAATATAAATCTTGGCAAACTAAGTTTGCAATTCACTGAATTTTCACATTAGCAAAATACATAGCATCTAAAATGTTACTATTAAAAAGTCAGAGATAATATTCCTGAACCATCCATGTCCTTTTCTCATATAGTACACAAACATATTCAATTTACAGATCAGACACCTGCAGACACACTTTCTGCTTTTTTCCTGTGACAAACTGTCATTAGGAAATCTTACATGATAGAAGCTCAAAAAATGCCAATCAGAACAGAATAGAGGTGACAGATTCAAAATTACACTGGCACTACTTCTTGCTCAATGCTAAATGAGTACATTTCACTCATATTGTCCAAATACAGGTTGCAAAACCACTTTTCCTTTTATATCAGTTATCATGTAAGTGACTTCCCTCCCCCTTCCTTCTTCCTCGGAAATAGACTTGGTGCTATGTTTTGTTTATCATCCTGATGCAGTTGTGACCTGCAATGAAATCTTAAATAAAATAGCTTCTTTAACCCCAGTATTTTTATTGGTATTTATCTAGCATTTCGCCAAAACAAACTGGGAGGAAAGCAGGCTCTTCTCCCAAAGAGGTTACTTGGGTTAGGAAAGGAATTGCACAGTTAGGAGAGAAGTTCCTTATGGATCAGTACAGCATGAGGGTTAAAAAATATATACATATATAATAATAATAATAATAATAATAATAATAATAATAAAACATCCTTATGGAAGTTAAGGATTGATTAATCCTTATGGAAGTTAAGTCTCCAAATTTAGAAACACAATTATAAGAAAGCACACACACAATAAGTATCACGGCAGTCTTTTTTCCTGTTGTGTTTTAGGATTTTTCTAGAAATCTCTTGACTGAAGAAGGTGAGCAACAAACTCAACAATATTCTCTATTAAAAAATTTAGGTTCTGAGATTACAGTGTCTGTATTCAGACTTGTGTTGCCTGTAACAATAGTTTCGTGGATTACCAGAGACGGTAAGTCATGAAGAGTAGTGCTTGGGGAACCTCTACCTTTCTTTTCTCTCTGATAATTAATTTATTGAAATTTATTATTTTGTGTTTTTTATTAGTTTGTATCAAATCCATTTATAGGGTTGTATGGGTTTATATCTTTTGAAAGCAACAACTCCTTAACATATTGACTTCCTGCATTATCTTCATACCATATTTGTGAAGTCAAACAAAATATATTTTCATCTTACACCTTCTTTTCTCAGACAATGGTTCCTGCACTGTTACCTTTAAAAAAAAAATAAATGCTTGTCTTCTGTGTCATAAAAGTGATGACTTATACTACATCTGTAAAGTTACAGTATCCTCAGGTTTTCAGATGTGAAAAAGTAATAATACTGATAAATAATTTAGCATTTCAGGTTCAATCTTGTATCTGTGATTATTTCACTGTTTTTGTTTGTTTGTTTTTTGTTTGTTTTGTTTTGTTTCCCAATCCTCGTCATTCTAAAATGTTGAAGCAGTCACACCTATTCCCTGGAAACTTTCTCCCAGAAATACCTGCCAGGATATACATAGCACAAGGCAGCTTGGATAAAGCTCTACTCTGCAGTCAACAAAGAATCAGAGAAGGAAAACTTCATGGGATATTTCACCTGGAATGTTTGATTTGGGACATTTTTGGGGAAGATAATACATAAAAGCAAGGATTATTTTTTGATTTGCTTCTTGTCTATTGTCATTGAAGGGCTGAGCTGCCTGTCATATTACTGTCTTTCCACTGTTCTAACAATATTCATTGTCAAAAAGAGGTATATAGTATTATATGTTACAGAAGGAACTAGCGTGTTTTATAATATGATTGGCTTTGGCTGGCCATATTGAGTCTGTATTGAAGTTACACACAGAAAAGTCCTATTGTTAAATCTTCTGTTTCTCTTACTCCTCTGCTCCAATGCCCCTTTTTGTGGTAATCCTTTCTGTATATAAAGATCTAGAATAGCCTATCTCAACCATTCTTATAGGTCATTGTTCCCCTCTCTTCTACTTGAACCTCTTTAGATTGTCCTGCTAACTCACTATATCAAGTTATCTTGGGGAATCAAATCAGTTCCTCTGTTCTTTCCTGATATTTAGCTCATCTGGCTATTCTTCTCAAAATCATTTCTATATGCCAAGTTCTGTCTGCTTAATATGACACTGGAATATAGCACTTAGGCAAATATAATTCCTGCTTTTAGAACACAAATCTTGTATTCTTTGCATGCTCAAAGTAGAGATATAATGTGGATTCTGAGTGTGCAGAGAATACAAAATCCTGTCCCTAGATGGTATTTCCAATATTTCTTTCTGTTTTTGACATGAAGAATTCTTGGCCAAATCCTAGAGGCCTGATTTTGCTCCCAGTTACACCCTTGCGACTTGCAGTGAGAATGAATGACACAGAGCTTGGCCCTATTTACTCCTTCACTTTGCAATAGGATTTCATATCTTCACACACCACCACATCCGCACACACAATTCTTCTTAGACTAGTCTCAGACTGCTTATTTTGAGTATCTAGTTTGCAGTGCATAAACTACAAGCCAAAATTCTGTTTAAGAATTGTAGCTTTTGAATCTGGTTTAAATATCCAGAAGTATATTCATCATAAATTTTTGTATATATGTGTGCACTCTGTGATGCTAATAGTACTTTAATAAAATCTACACTTAAGAAAAAATATCTTATTTTATATCTACTTTATACTTTCTATATATTTTATATATAGAATAAAGCATACAGTAACGTTTAAGTATGTAACATTCCTATCTGTATGAAAAGATAAAATACATTTTCAGTATGGAATAAATTTTTACATCTGTGTTGTAAACTCCTGGAAAATGGAGACTATCACAAAAATGCTGACACAACTTAAACGTAGCAGTATTAGTAAGGTATATAAAATAGTTGAGTGTTCCAGAAATTTAATCTGTCTTGTCTCCATACACCAGAGATAAAAGTGCATTGCACAGAACAATAACTATATCAAACAGGTGTTTGGGTTTTTTGTTTGTTTGTTTGTTTTGGTGTTGTTGTTTTTTTAATTTACATTTTCTCTCAATTATTTTCTATAGGCTAATGAAATAATGTTCATGAAGCATTTTGATGATTGCATACTGAAAATATTTTCTCCTAGTTGTTTGTTGTTCTTTCCATTAAATCCATTTATTTATTTAGCAGTATCAGGGAAAAAAAAAAAAAAGTAATGAAAATTAAAAATAAATGCTCATTTATCATGCTTCCAAGGAAGTTAATGGGATATTTTCTGTAAATATTTCAGGACGGCTCTGTATACATCTTAGTTTTATTATTTCAGAGCAGGCAGCATTATTTATACTCATCTGAGCAGAGTTCCTGTTACAGCTGCATAAACAAAATTATCCTTTGATCTCTAGGAGCAGAGAAAACATCAAAGTTTACATCATCTCTTTTAATTTACAATTTGAAGTTTTACATTAGGGTTAGTACTTTTTTTGACTTGCTTTTCCACTAGGAATGGACATCACCTGTCCAATGTACTCATAAGAAATTGTAAGAAATTGCAAGCAGAAATACATTACAGAAGGATTTGGCATGTGTTTTCTGGTGGTACTTTTGAAATGGACTACAAGCAGAGTGAAGAACATCTACTCTTTCCAAGAACTTGTCTCTTGGAGCAGAACTGAAGTGAAACAGACTTCCCAGCTGTGCCATGGAGCATAGTGGTCTTCTATGTGCTCTCTGCCCTCCTTTTTCTATCTGGTATAGTTAGTCTTCAAACACCTTTAGGGCAGAGAATGGCACTGCCTGCCCCGAGAGGAAAAGCAGGAGACCTAGCTATGTTTGACAGTATAAATAAGTGCTTAGTCAAACACGGGTAATGACCAACACAGAGCAAAAATAAACACTCACAAAGATGTGAGCATTGCACAGCTGACACGTCAAAGCTGATATCTGATTATTATTTTTAGAGCACATGCAGAGCTTATAACAGCCTTAACTTTCATGATTTTCTTGTTCATTTCATTTAATTGTAATGCCACCAAGAAAAGTCAATATCAAAAGCCAAGAATTCAAAGGAGGACAATGTTCAACACTAGTATTTCAATACACAAACATGCTTTTTTAACAGGAAAATCAGGCAACTAACAGCTGTAAATCCAAATGTATGCATCTATCTAAAAATAATCCATCTTGGGGCAAACTGAATTTCTTACTGTGTCAACTAGAAGGATGTTTCAGTTGCCAAAAAACAGGTCCTTAGTGCTATGTTAGATTACTTAGGATTCCACCAAGATTCTGCGTGCTATTCCAGAAGGACACAGATTTCTTGAGGATATGTGTTCTCCCTGCCAGGCCCTTTGGACATCTCCAAGTCCAAGTCCAAGTCCTTTTCATCAGGAAATTTGACTTTACAGACCCACTTCAGTATCTCATAGAAGTTAGTTATGTTCTTCATACTAGCAGTTTCACTTTGTCTGTTAGGACCTGTAGTAGAACCATTAGTAAGGTTTTGGTGAGAGCATACTGAAGAAAGGAAAAAACCTGCTGCACAACAGCAACTGGGAGAGAGCTGTAAGAAAATGTAGAGAGAAGCAGCCCTGCAGACACCCAGGTCAGTGAAGAAGGAGGGCAGGAGGTGCTCCAGGTGCCAGAGCAGCAATTCCCCTGTGGCCTGTGGAGAGGCCCGTGGTGGAGCAGGCTGTCCCCCTGCAGCCCATGGGTCCCACAGCGGAGCAGATTTCCACGCTGCAGCCCGTGGAGGAGCCCCCCGTGTGGAGCAGCACAAGTCTGGCAGTGAAGGAGCAGCAGAGACAAAGTGCTATAGACTGACTGAAACCCCATTCCCTGTTCCCCAGGCACTGGCCAGGGGGAAGGATGTAGAGGAAGGTGGATGAGGGGGAAGGTGTTTTTAGTTTGCTTTTGGTTCTCACTGCTCTAGTCTGTTAGTAATAATAGGTAATAAATTACATTAATCTCCTTATACTGCATCTGTTTTGCCTGTGGTGGTAATTGATGAATGATATTCCTATCCTTATCTTAACCCATGAGCCTTTTTTTCATTGTATTTTCTCCTCCAGTTCCTTGGAGGAGGGAAAGTGAGGGAGTCTTGTGGTGAAGCTTTGCTGCCTATAAGTGTAAAACCATAGACCATAGAACCTTTGCTACAGCTCATAAAATCCCTGAAGCAAGGGGATTTTTTCTTACTCTACATAACCACCAACCTATCTCTTCTTTTCCATTGTTGAATTTAAGGGCATGCATGATTTTCAGGGATTAAGTCAAAGATAATTGATATATGTAATTGAAGTCAGAAGGAAGAAATAGCAAGTTTTCGTGCAACAACAGTTTCCTTGCACTTTCACGCTTGCACAGTTCTGAATTCTATAACTTCCAGGGAGGTGCACTGTGCTGTTTACCTTAACAGGAATTGTATTCAAAAGATCATTTCAGTAAACTGTAAGTTGTTTAATAAGCTAATTTCAGTTCTTAAATAGGCAAAATTCTTTTTAGAAGTTAGCGGAATTTTGCACCTCGGATTGAGCAAGTTCCTTAAAATGATATAGCACATTGTAAAAAAAAAAAAAAAAAAATCTCATCCAGACATTGAGTGGTAGGCATTTCACATGGTATACAGAATTACTCCACATTGTGCTTATTTTCTTATGAAAGTCTTATCTTACCAAAGTCTTAGTGATGATAGTTTTCCATCTCTCAGACTGAACAACAGAAATGTGCACCGTTACAGCATGAAGTGGAAAAAAAAAAAAAAAAAAAAGCTTCTATTCTTTTAAAAAGAATAATTATTTTCCTTCTCAATTTTCATTAAACTAAAGAAAAGAAAAATAAATACATAGAGATTAAATGAATAATTTTACACACAATTACAGCTTGAAATGATGAAAGTCTAGTTTCATTGCTGATGTGCTCCTTAGCAGAATTTACTGACTTCTATTAATTAAATACATCATTTTCTGCAATCGATGGTAAAGGTGAATTCTCACATTTGCATAAGGAAATCTGGAGCTTCTTTGTCTTACAGTGAGAAAATATATGCAGAAGAAAATCTCAGTATTTGAAAAAGAATGAGTTTATCTGTACTTCACTATATTGAAGGATTTTGCAAAATGTCTTCACATTAAAATAAGTCCCAAAATCAAAATGCTTATAAGATGATATAAGGTATTGTAGGGTGTTTAAACTAAGCAGTGAAATAAATTTCAAAACATCAAAGCAAGGAGCTTTTGTAATGTGCTGCTGTTTTATTTCCTTTGTCATCTTTATGTGAATATTTTAATTTAATACTTACGATACATGATCAAAGTTTCAGATAGTCCAAAAAGACATCATATATGTTCATTTTATAACTAGACTTTATAAAAAATATTATTATAACCAGATCTTCTATTTGAACTGGTATTTAAATGCAACTGTATCAGAACACAGCTCATTCCCTTGCAAATGAATTTTCACTAGACCTGCTGGTAACTGCTTTTTTAAAACTGTTAGGGATGGATGATCCAGGCACAAACTCTAATATAGAAATATGGAGAAAATATATAGAAACATTTTAAGAGAGAAATGAGTCTTTGTTTCATAGAGAATATTGTATTCAAGATTCATGGACAAAATAGGCTATGAAAGCAGAGGTGCATGCCTTCACTGTATCAAGAATTTTAGTATCATCAATAATTAGTATTTCTGCTGAATAACTTTCCAGGTCCAGAACAGGCTGGTATTTTGTTTTGCCACATACACCTGTATTCCTCAAGGCAAATATTTTCTCAGTGACTTTCCAACATATAAGATAGTTCAAAAGCAAATCAAGACAGAAAGAAAATAGAATACATATTCAGCTCCCAGCAATCTACTTGGTAGCTCAGCCCTAGACTGCTAGGAGAATAGATCTCTATTTTCAATACTAGGTAATGATTTTGGGTTAACTTTTCAAGTAACAGACTCTGTTTAACCATCTCTTTTGTGAACATCACGGCAAGGGTTAGTATTCCAAGATTCAGCAGCCCGTACACCACTCAAAATGAATCATTGTGTTTCCCAATACTGCTTCATTGTCAATGGTATTTATGTTAATGGTTCCCTCAAATCTGGGACATAGCTTTGTACATACATTTTATGCAAGCTTACCTGAACCAGCTAAAGCAAAGTTCTAACACCGTTATGTAGTACTATGCCTGTTTCCTAATCTGGAGGAAGCACTTCTGGGGCATAAGCACTGGAAGAAAATAAAACAGGAATTAATATATCTCAACATTAGGCACCTAAATTAGTCAGAAGAGTGGACTTCCCTCCTAATGTTTTTTCTAGAGCAGCAGTAGCGCCATGTTGTCTCTGTTTTTCTAGCAATATTATAGGAAATGTAGGAAGACCAGAAATATAATTTAGCAAATTAAGAGGGATGCTTTAAATTCTGCTAAACTGGAATCACGCTATTCCCATCTGACTTTTTTCTGGTCTCTGCACCTTTTGCAAGGCTTCCCCCAAGAATTATACCTCTAGTCAAATGAGCTTTCATCCAAGTGTATGATTTTGAACTTGTATTATGTGTCAGTTTCTCATGCCCCATGAAAGCTATTGAAACATTTTCAGATTTTAAAAACAATATTTTCAGCCTTGCAACAACATGGCCATGCATTTCTGGCAGCTTGCAGTAGTGAAAAGAAATAGCCTTATCAGGGAATGTATAGTGATATAACCATTTAGACTGTATGAGGAAGAGTACTGCAAACTTTGATTTGAATCACAAATTGTGATGGTTCCTGTGAAGTCCACAACATATGTATTTTGTAGGTAGGAAGTAAAACCTAATTGCAAATTCTTTTCTTGTTTCTTAGGCATTCATATTTTTCCTGCTCTCTTTGAATGAAGGGGAGATATTTCTCATTTTCATTCTCACTTAAAAACAAACAAACAAACAAAAAAAAACGTGGAGACTAAGGCTACAATCAATCTTTCTGCTGTATTGCAGAGATTTCCTAAATGTTAAGCTATAAGCACTATCTCATTATATCTTTCTCTTGTTAAATATAGTGGCTTATGCAAAAAATATATATAATAATAATAATTGTTACTATATGAGAGAATTAAAGAAATTCAGTTAAAATAAAGAAACCCAAGGCATGGACAGGTGAGAAACCTGTTGAACAGTCCACATCAAACTGAACAAATCCAAGGGAAGTCTATTCACTTGACTCTTCTTGATCAGAAATTGCATCTTGATTTGAGAAACTATCTCAGTGAGAGCTTTGTAAAGCCAGCTGTTTTCCCAAAAATAGTTTCAAATTTTGATGGGTAATTCTGGTGACAAAACATCGTAAATATGTTTATGGCATAAAGTGAAAGGCCCCAAGCCAGTTGGTTCCTATATGGATTTGTAGCTAAATATTTCTCGTTTGTTTGCTCTTCCAAGTGAAATTCTAGCAAGAAATTCAAATCTTTTTGTAAAGTCATAATGATCTTGACCATTGATTTGCATTACATAGAAAAGAACACACACACACACAAAAAAAACCTTTACACATGATCCTTAAGTGCTCTGTACTGAACAGAAAAGCTAATAAAAACTTCTGTACAAGTACTTAAAATCAACAAAAAGCAGAGTAACTTCGGGAAAATATTAATGTGATGATTCCCTTCTTTTTTAAAAAGTTAAGTACTTCTATTACTATATTTGTAGTCAGCCGAGATTAGGGAATCTACACATTTTTATATATATTACATCTACACATTTTTATATATTTACACATCTACACATTACATCTACACATTTTTATATTTTTTTCATCTGTGGTTCTCACAGTATTTTATAAAAGAAATAAAGAGCCCATTCTCTCTCTTAGGCATGACATTAGAAGTCAATTTTAAATTAGTTACCTTCCACTACCTTGAGGTCCGTTTCAGTGTTGCGAAATTTTTTGGCTTCTTGTTTCTGAACTGGAAAGCTATTTCACTCTTGGAATTCAGGAATAAATTAGAAGTAAAAATATATGCAGAAATTTCTTATTCAAAATCTTACTTTTAATATTTATCAGAAAAGCATCAGAGTGGAAAAATGTCATTTAAGTTGTATTTCTTTATGCTGATTCTCTCTTATAGAGCTGACCCTTTAAATTTTCTCTTTCCCTGCAGGAGATCAATGACTTTCTTTTAACACTATACTTTTATAAATTCATGTTGTGTTGCAAGAAATCCCACAAAAGACAGAATCTTACATAAACATAGAGCATTGTCATATCATTGTCATATCATTGCCTGTAGATACAAACTTGTCCATGTAGGTGTCATCTACATGTAAGGCATGCTTTACATGTAAGGTTTGCTCTTCATGCAAACTGCTGGGCCATGGGGTAGCTGCACCAGCAGTGGGGTGGCACTCAGAGAATGATCAGGAATCTATGTGTCCATTCTTTACTGGAAGTAAAAGTAAGGAAAGTATGTTATCAATGATGATGCTGGAGCTGCTGTTATCAAGCAAGATACCTGGCAGCATTGCAAGATCTCCACTCTTATTACTGTGGAGAATGGTGGTACACTAGAAATTCTACATTCAGGAAGACAAAGGTACACAAACGTGCTGGATGCTGCTGTTGTAGTGCTATGATCCTGAAGAGTTTGGAATTCTAAAGTCTATGGATATAACTGTTTCTAATTATAATTTAGTAGATTGCACTGGACAGCAATAAATGAATTATTCCTTACATAATCAGTTCTAGTATTTTGTTTTTATTCCTAAAACTGTGTAGTAGGTTTTCTCTTGGGTGCTGCTCCACTTCCAGAAAGAGATAGATCTTCCACTCCAGCACAGTATCCCAGTGATACAAAAGTAAAGAAATATTTTCTCAGGGGACATGAGCTATGTGAATGTGGACAATATTCTGCACTCCATTGATTACGATATTGGGCTACAAACAGCATATGTAGGGATAACATTTCAGGAATAAGTTACTTATTTAAGAGAAACTCAAAGCAATTTCTCCTAAAATTAGCAAATAAAAAATAGCATAAAACACATAAAATATTTTTCTTATTTATTTCCATCTATTTTACTGTAAGTGAAATATTTTAGAGGGGGAAAAAGATAATAAAGAAGTATGCAATACAACAGGCACTTTTCCATACAAAAAAAACCCTACAAGAACAGTTGTGTTTGAATTCCAAAGGGGGTTTCCATTTCTTTCTGGTTAGCAGCTAGCCCTTTCTGGTATTTTTGCTACATAGCTAAAATTTAAAGTCTTGTAGGAATACTGGAAAAGGATTACAAAGTACTTGTAAATAGAGCATTTTATCTGAAGGGATAAGTGAATTATCATAAAATACCTGTTTATTCTACATCTGCACCTCTTATTCACATACTGTCCATGTTTAAAGACAGTTTTTAAGGAAGACAAAAGGAATTGCTGTTATATATCAGTTCACAAAGTTGCAGCATGGTTATACAACAGCTATATAAACAAATTTGGCAACAACTTTGCACTCATGTTCAGTCTTGACCACAAAGGTGAACTCATTCAATATTGTCTGCAGAACGGATGGCTATGATGTTATTCATTAAAGTAATCTGATTTCTCTCTAGCTGAGAAATGAACATCATCTCATGCAGAAATCAGTAAGTTCAGGCATACTGATGTTCTGTGACTTTCTCTGATAAACGATTGCCTGGGCAGAAAATTGTAGACGCAGGTTTGTGAGACATCCTTCAGGCTTTGAGAAGGAAAAACATTGGTTTGGAAATGGTTCTTTCTTCTCATTTTTATATGAATGCTATGAGAATATTTTTTTTCCTCCTGAGACCTTTCCAGGAGTTCCTGTGTCCCCTTTGAAACCTATCCTTTCAGTACTTACCAGTTAAGATCTGACCTCAGCTTCTTAAAATGTCGTAATACTTTCATATGGTTGAGTAGTAGGAAACTTTATATCTAAGCTTCTAAAGATGCCTCAGCAAAATGTGAAAATAAGTCTAACCAAAATCAACAATATCTTAACAGCAATGACAAGAAAGAATGGGACAAACGCATCCCTCATGCAGGCTCATTCACACTGCAGAAATCAGAAGAAAACTTTGATATTTCTGACCCACTTGATATAAACACTTTCAATTCCAGGTACATGTCTCTCGGTGGAAACTGTTACAGAATTCTTCGGACAAGTTTGTCATTATCTGAATTGAAGCATAAATGAGCACTGAAACATGTTTAATCCTTTGTATACTTTCCTGCTGAAAGAAGATTTTAGTCCCTGATATTCATTGATGTACAGTATATATATAGCACCTGTGATGCAAGTTTCCCTTATGAAAAGTGAACTCTAGTGGGCACCCATAAGGATTATGTTGGAAATTATGGCTGGGTGCAATGATCTGATTTAGTGAAGATGTCTGAAACTGAATTAGTGACTTCCTTTATAAACAGAGATCCTCTAGTCAATATAACCACTGGAGTCTAGATCACTGTTCACCTCTTTCTGTATAGAATCTGAGCACTCTGGACAAAGAACATGCAACCTGCACGGATTAAGGATTAAGGGAACTACACTTGTTTAGTCCAATGGAGAAGATGCTAAAGATATAACACCTTCAAAGGAATTGCAAAGACAGCAGAAACAGATGTGGGCTCTGGGGATCACCGAGGCTGCTAAAGGATATGACAAAACTTGTGTTAACTCTTCCTAGGACAAGAGTTTATCTGCTTCTTTGTAACAAAGAATTCCATCCTGAGAGTCCCAAACATGAAAAAGATTCTCCAATTTCCTCTTTAAAAGTGTAACAGCCAGAAAACAATGTGACACCCTGACACTAATTTCTGACTTCTTATTCTCTCAAGCTTCTACAAATACTTAAGGTCTATCATCCTTTTGCACATACCACAAACATAAGCTTTGGTACTTTCTGTTTTAGGATGGGGTACATGATATTATGGGCATGATATATGGATATTATTATGATCTAGGGTAAAATTCTAACATGTCTTCCTAACTGCTTTGTTGTAGTATGAATGCTTTAATCAGAAATACTTCCTGCCTGCATCCATAAATGATTTGCAGAGATCACATTATATCTGTGGATGAATCAGATACATAATACCTTATAAGAAAATATGCCTAACACCACTAATATAGCAGACATATTCACAGTGAGCAGTTAATGAAAATTCATTGTATTATCCTTGTACTGTCCATTGGCAAGCTTAGGTTTATTTTTAAAAATGGAATATTCATAAGAAAAACATCATTATATATACACAGATAGCATTTAGTCCATAGATTATAGCTGAAAAGCTTGCTGAAATGATTCATTGTCAAAAAATCAAGCTGTTTCTAAATTTCATTGAACAAATAACTCAGATTGCGATGCCTAACAAGAATATGGATGGCTCCTGAGTCTGGAGAAAACACAACTACTGGAAGTCACTCTTCACCTCTTTTTCTCTGCTGATTCTAGCACAGCTGAGCTGCCATTCAGGGGCTGGTTCCTAATTTAGATTTTCGCACATAGTGGTAATTACACTGATAAAAGGAGTACCAATTGGTGTCTAACACTATCATTTATAGTTCATTTGGACCTATTAGTTCCTGTGGTACACTGGGGATAAAGTGGAGTCACACTACATCAGCCACTGAAGATTGCCTGTGGTTTCATAGGGAGCAGGGAGAGCCTAATTACTTCTGCTCCTCCTTTGGGAGTGTAGCAAGTCCAAAAGGTCTCACCAGCTGCAGTTGCTTTTTGCAACAATGGGATAATAACGCGATGCGGTGGAACACACTGTACGGTGAGAAAGAAAGTGCTTCTGTACTTACTGCCTCCAGAGAAAGTCATCTCTATTTAAACATTTGCCACATTACTATGTAAATATTAGCTACTACCAACAGTATTGTGACATACACTCAAAATATTAGGAATGGCTGCTGCTGTGCATGTAGAAATGGTATTTTAAATTATTCTAATGTGCACATTGTATTGTCTTGTTGGGAGATTTCAGGTAAAATTCAGTAAGTCTGAATAAGAATATGATCCCAAAACTGAAACTGGAGTTGCTACTCTCCCCACAGACAGCTTGAAAAACTGCAGATTGTGAGGAATAGCCAATCTTAAAGTGAACTTTTATTTTGGGTTCTCCCAGAATACATGTATTTGCTTTCTCCCAAAACAGCTTAATAGCTGCTTTTTTTTTTTTTCCTAAATGTCTCTGCATTCAAATGAATGAAGCCAAGTATGGAAAATATTACCCAGAAAAATATTTTTTTATTTTATTTTATTTTTTTTTAAGAACTCAATGAAGACAGGAAACCAGGTGTTAAGAGGAAGTCCCTTCTCTATCTTGTAAAACCACTTCTGTTTCAGTTTATATTGGTTGCTGTGTAAATTGTAACAAGAGTAATCATGTCATTAATGGTCTTAGAACCAAATTCTAATGCTTATAGTAGCAGTTATAATAAGACCACAATACTTACTACCTCTTTATTAGGCAATCTAGGGAAAAGCTTAGACCTTAGGCAACACCCATGAAAATGTGAAGCACACCATTCATATACCAGGTTATTAAGGTGTTCTGTCATTATGAGAGCACCAGGGCATATTTTATCTGATAATAATTTTAAAAATCTGTCCTCACATACACTGTTTCTCAAGGGCTTACTTCTCAATCCATGGAAAGGAACAAGTAGAAAGAAACAGGAACACCAGAATCACCCTCTGCATCAAATTTCACTTACCCAAACTCCAAAGCTGTTTTGCAGAAGACACTTCAAACAGAAGTTATAAAACCTCTAAGCAGCCAAATTTAAGGTTAATTTGCTGCCGTACAACTCTCCTCCTGATCACAAATAATAACGAGGTGGGCTTCAAGCTTCAAGCATAAGGTCTAATAATACTTATGCATAATTTTACTTAGCATCGACTATGATAATGGGATATTCTTTGTATCAATAAACCTGTCAAATTGTGTTGTAATACTATTAATTCATGGCCTCAGTTACTTCTCTTGGTCATAATTTACATGGTGTAAATACATACTATACATACAAAAGACTGACTCATTTAAAAAGGATAGAACCTTCCTTGAATTTTCTCATTTCCAAGATCCAGCATATACTCTCATCATGTACATTTGTGTTTTTATTGTTTATTAATCCTTCTAACAGCTCCCCTCATCTCCTCTCCTTATTGATTTGGTAATTAGTTAATCACTAACAATCTTCATTACTTGCTGGAGTAGACCACTTCTTTTGGAGACATTTTGGTGATTTGATAATTCTACATTGCACAGAGATTATTTTTATCTGTCAACAACTACTTCATAAACTATTTAAGATCTCAGTGACCTATTTTGACAGTGCAGCACTGAAACCTGTTTCTTGTCTCATTTTCTCTCACAGCATAACTGTAACTTTCAAAGGAGGTAAGATATTGGATGTGGTATTCATTATCACCTGATAATTATGGGCTAATTACTTTCTTTGAATGATTTGTTTTCTTATAATGACAGACAGGAAAATATTGATTGCAATTTTCCTCAGCATGCAGGGACAACTCTGAAAAAGTTTTGTCTTTCATCACCTAGTCATGGCACATAATAAAAAGAAAAACTCAGTATTGATACCTGCTCTGTATATATGTCTGACTAATCTTTTATAATCCTTTTCTGTTTAATTTTCTAGCTAAGTGGCTCTGAGATATTAAACTGGGAAATAAAAATCATGGGAACTTCTCTGAGAAAAAAAAATATTCATTTTATGCTGATGCTGCATTTTATGGAATACCACAAAATAACAAAAAAAAACTTTTTTTTTTTTTTTTAAAAAAGTAAACAGACTTCCCAGAAGTAAGCAGACTTCCCAGAGTGGTAGCTCTTTGCTTCTCATTGGAGCTTGGCTTTTAAAGCAACATATCTTCACACTGACTAATCCTGAAAAGCTTGTAACTCTTTCCTCTTCCAGTTTCATTACAAGGTGTGATGTCTGAAGACCCTTCACCAGGCAGTGCCAGTGGACAAGCTACAAACTGTTTGACCCAAACCTCTTTTTTATGTTAACTATAGCAGAACTGAAACATATTATGAAGCTTTCCTACTGGTTAAGGTAAAAATTCCTTTTTGTGCACAGTGAGATGCAGTGCTGTCAGTAGTTATTGTGCATTAGCCATTTAGTTTGGATCAAGACTTCTAACTGGGGTGGATCAGTCAATGCTACTTTCCATGTTTGGATTCATATCATAGGTGCAGATCACACAAGATAGACCTCTATTGATCAAAACTAAGCCAGAAGATTCTCTTTTACAGCACATGGGATATAATCCAACTGCCAATGGACATTCAGTCCATGGGACTAGACTAAAGCTAGCCTGAAGCTAACCAGTGAATATAGGATTCATAGCCAATAACTGTTTCACCGCACAGATTTGATAACATCACTCTGCCCTACTTGCTGATGCTTAGAGATCCTTTGATGGTCTCCTTAGACAGCAAGAGTCCAGCTGTGTAGCTAGTACTTTGGAAGAATAAAATAGCTTAATAGGGCTTTTTAGTTTTAAATTTAAGTATTTACTTTCATTTTCTCACAGGATGAGAAGTGACACAAGAAAATCAACGTTATTTCTTCAGCATTATTTCAAAGTTAAGATCTATCCCGAAGTGACTCTTCTGACGCTTGCATTGTGGTGTTCCAGTCAGAGCTATTCATGTAAGGCTTCTACCTTGCAAAACAGACAAAGTACAGGCCCTCTTCTGACATGATTCTAATGGAAAAGCATACATCCAATTATTATCTTCAACGGAGAGCCCAGAAGCATCACATGCAAAAAGAATGTGATTGCAAATTTACTCAACAATGAAGGAATATACAGTTTTTTATCAGGAAAAAAAAAAAAAAAAAGTTAATCCTCTATATATTTTTCTTTGTACTTCTCTTTTTTATGTCTGGATTTTACTCCCACCAGGTCAGTATTGCACACAGATTATTCAAAGAAAGATTTAGTGAGTTAGGGGGTAGGAAGATAAGGAAACCGATGAGACTGCATTCTAAAGAGTCCCACAATATTCTCTGTCCTCCCAATGTACGCACAATAGAAGTAGTGACAACATGACCTTGTATTGGGATTCCTTGAGTTTGCTGAAACTCACACATGAAAAAAAGAAGTCAGGAGAGATTTTCATTTACTCATAGGAGCACAATTTGGAACAGGAAGGTCTGCTAAAGACATAAACCAGTATGCACTGCTGGATGGCTGCCCAATGTTCAAAGGATTTTATTAACAAGGGACTGTTGTAGTCCCAATGTTATAGCTCTGTTTCAAACCACAGAAGGTTTGAAAGGGGTCCTTTTAAGACCCCGTAAGAGTCACCGCAGATTGATTTCTGTAACATTTTTGATCAAAAAACTACTCTGAGCATTCTGATAAATGGAGAGATTCTTAGGTTAAAAACCTCAGTTCTCTTCTTTTGTATATGGTATCTTTGATGCCTGTCAGTTTAGAACCTGACACCCTGAGACAGAGAAGGAAAATAATATATTCAACAGTAATAACCCTAACGGGGTAAAGAAGGTAGCTGTCTCTTCCTTTTTAATTTTCTTTTATTTTAAACCACCCTCTTGAAATGTCTCATCAACAACAACACTCTGGTATTCTGCTGGTTTAATATAGAGTAGATTTAAATTGAGTGTTTTCTGATCTTATCTATAAAATCTATGCATCCAAAGAGCCATAAGTAAAGATAGTGAGGGTGACTTGAATCATTAGTTTTTCTTTTTCTTTTCCCTTTATAACAGAGTTAAAGTTCAGAAGAAAATCTCTGCCTTATTTTTTAGCTAATATTTGCTTGTTAGAGGAAATGTCACATTTTATATTTTATCCCCAGCTCTTCACTTGTAATTATCTGGGTTCTAATTCTTATGCATCAAATTATGATAATGAAAACATATTCAAGTAGAAAACCTTTAACAAATCATAGGCATTGCTAGCATTAGTATCAACACTGATTAAATGCTACAATCTGTTTCCAGGAATTGATACTTCTACATATCTTGCCATTTCAGCTTGGTATAACTTTGTAATATTTAACTGTATTCAGTGAAGACCCTCAAAGTACATAACTAACTGAAGCAGTGTGAGAACACTTCTTGAAGGTGTTAGCAGTCCTCTCTAAAAGTATCCATCTCTGTTATTTATGCCAAATGCAGTCTGTTGGATGAGTAAACCGATGGAAGCTGCTGTGTTGTTCATAAATTAATTCTCAAATATATATATATATTTTGCTTTCCCATGCATACAAAATTACTTGAAATGAGAAATAATAATAATAATAATAATAATAATAAAGCTAATATAAGCTAATAAGGCGATGGAAATATATATATATATAAAATTATTTTCTAAGCACAGACATAAAAAGTAGCATTCACTGTGTGAAATAAAATGAAACCAGCTACAAAAACAAAGAGCAGGAGAAAAAAACTGTCCTCTCTGCCACACCCCTAGTTCTTTAGTTTGTCACTTAACGTACAAGTGTGTGGCAATGGCAGTTATCTTGCACTTTCAAAAATATAAAGAACTGCCTGAAATTCAGTATCAAAAGAGGAGGTGCTGGAACAAATTAGAAAATTAAATGCTGAGTAGTCACTAGGACTGGAAAATCTTAAATTAAGAGTTCTGAAGAAATTTAAGAATGAAATAGATGAGCTGCTGGCAAGACTATATAATCTCTCAAAGTCAACCACTCTGTGCAATGTCTTGAATTCAGCAGTATTTTGCCTAGCTTTAACATAGCTACAAGTGTTATGTTAAGCATTTCCTATTCCCATAATCTAGCTTCAGTTTGAGAGTGGAAACTGTGTGGAATGACAATGAAAGATACCCTTAAGAAACGCCTAGAGGAGTAAAAAATATACAGACAACTGCAGTAGCTTCCATGAGGAAGGAAGGCTTCACTGTTTTTTTTAGAATTTTTTAGTGTGACAGTAACAGAGAAGATGAAGGGGAATCAATTAATATATTTTTGTAAGGCATTCTAAAAGCTTTTGATAAATTCTCTCAAAATATATTATTAAGGAAATCAAGCTGTACTGTCGAGGATCAAAACTGGGTAAGACAAAACTAAACATTTAGAAACAAATGATCAGCTTTCAAGATGAAAATTTATACTAGTGTTTTTCTGAGACAGCTGAACTGGCTTGTACAATATTTATAAGGGTCTTCAAAAGATCTGGATAATAAAATAACTAAATTTGCAGATGACATTTAAATTTAAATCATGTAATTTTGAACTATTTCACATAATTTACTTGAATTAGCAGAATAGTTATTCCCTTTCCTCCCTGTTTCTCTTCTTGACTCACCTCCTCACACACATTATTTGGAGATGTTACATGGAATATGTCAGACTCCTGACATGTACTGATATATTTCCATAACTTCACTTTATTACTTGGTACAATCCAGTGTGAGACTAACCCAACAAAATACTATACAAGAAACCTAGGACCCAATGCAAATCTCCCAGAAGAGTCAAGGAGGGAGAAACTTGCTAGTCAAACCCTGCCAGGTGGCAAGGTAACTGCTCAGATGTTGTAAGAGACCTCATGCATACAGTATCTCATTTCTAAGAGTATTGTTCCATATTTAAAATTTTCAGGCCTAAAAACTTTAACTATAGCTAGGTAGGTATCGTCTTTATGACTGTATGTTCCCTTCTCTGACTCCCTTCACTTCTTTCTGTGCTCACTAGTTACATTCAGCATGGTCTTGATTTAAACTTCATTCTGCAGATCCTTCTTCAGGAGGGAACTCCATTAATTTTCATGTGTCTATGACTGGGCAGCAGGTCTAGCGTCAATGATAAAGTTTGGTTTGTAAGCCCTTTGTGGCACTCTGTCTTTTATCGTAGGCTTATGAAATAGCAAGAACATTAGAAGTTATGTTAGTATAAATATAACGTGAATTGTGGAAAATATATGCCTGATTTATAATAATAAGAAAAATAAAAAGAAAAAAGTTTTTTTGTTTGTTTTTTACTAGTCACCTTCTGTATCCATATTTCAATACATGTTTTTCCCATTGACTATTTTGCTTTAAAGCTGAAAGAACAGCATGTAGCACTTTTGGCAAAATTCAAGGGCTAGCACTGGATTTCCATTTCTGCTCCTGGAACTGAATAGTACTGCAACTGTTACCACAAAGAATTCAGTCTCAGATAGAACTGTGTTGGGAATCCATGCGATATGAACTGTTTTACAGTAATACAATAATAAAGTTATAAACTTAGAATGTAATAACAAGTTTGTTCTTTCCAAACCTAGGCAGCAATTAGTTTTGCATACTGGACATCTGAACTCCAAACTCAGAATTTATCAAAATCCATATGCAAGGGAAATAAACTTATGCTTTGGTGTTTATTCTGTGAATGTTCTTTGTTTGTTTTGCTTTGTTTATTTGTTTGTTTTTGTTTTTATTCCCTTATACCAATACAAACACCTTTCTGGCATTCTCTCAATGCAAATAACTATTAACTCACCTTTGTGATGCACAGTGCAAGATCAGATGAAACTTGATTTATGGTGAGAGTGTCATTACACTTTACCTTTTTTAACATATCTTTTTCTTTTTAAACCTCATGTTTTTCTTACATTTCATAAATAAAAGGTGCAACAGCTCATATTTTGTAGCAAAAAGGCTTGTATCCACACACTAGATCCAACAATTAGCCTGGACATCAATCTTATATTTAGACATCTAATCCCAATTTATAACCTCAAAATTCTTAATTGACTTTTCCACAACCATAGGAAAGTTGCCAGAACATTGCCATTTGCACCAGATGCTTGCACATATATTGCAGCAGGATTGCTCACAGGGAGAAAATTCAGCACCCTTATCACCATGCTCATTATCACCACCTGCTTGTTATCTCTTTTAATACTTATGTAACTGAATCAAAAAGAAATAAACTCAGCTGCACTCTATCCACCTCTCTGAAATGTTCTGTAAAGGAATCCTTAAGTGTAGCCTCCAACAAGATCAGACATCTGAATTAAAACTCCTACTCAGAATGAGAATGAGAAACTTCTACTTCTTTTCCTCTAATTCCTTGCATCCCACTTTTGTGTGTTTCCTACCTACCTCCAATTTCCTCTAAATAGCTTACATTTGTGAATGTTAAGCAAATCTCTGGGAGTTACAATATTTAAGCCTCACAGTGTGTCCTGCAACCCCTCAATATTTATTTCCAAGGTCAATGCTTTTAGCACATCTATGGTGGAAGTCTGAGGTGCCCAGCTCTTGGTATGCAGTGTGGGAGACAAGGAGATTCATGACTCCAGACTATGGAGTCTATTAAAATACCCTTACAGGACTCAGTGAGGATTTGGTGAGGGGCTTGTGCCAACTCTGTCATTCTGCACCTGGTATTTCTTTCCCAGCTGGCTAAATCCAACTGATGCTGGACCTACCAGGAGCTGCTTTCCCTCAAAAAAAAAAAAAAAAGCTTTCCCTTTTTTTACTGCACAAAAGCACACACACAAGGTTTTTCCTGGGATACAGTGAAGAGCTTTCTAGGGTGAAAGCTTGGCCCTGGAGGCTAAGAGATGCCCCCAAGTCCCATAATGCAGATCTTAACATTCTGCAATGTTAAACCTCATCATAAATATACATCGAACTGCCATCAGCCTTTTATTTAAGCTTCCCATTTCTGTAGTATACTTCACCCCCATCCCCACAATTTAGCAGCAACTTAAAAGATATCCAGGACTTCACCTGGATTCTGTTTAACTCTCAGTGATAGGAAATTGTAGTAGCTGGACTGTCAGGAAATCTGGCAAAACTGCTCTGGAGCTAGGAGAAATCTGTCAGATTTCACCTGCAGAGGAAGCAACTTTTGATGTCTAGTCCCTCCATTACCCATGAGTGTACAGGGTAAAGTAATTATGCATTTTGTGCCTAATGGCTCAGTGCTATTTATATCAGGGATTTCCAGGAAGAAAAAGAATCCATCTTTCATAATTCTGGGAAGCTCTACTTGGTGTTGAACTGGGATAGCCCACTGCATTTTCAGTCTGCCCTAATTTGATGTATTTTACTAATCCTTCTTAATTTAAATTTACTTCAGGCTAACAAAGGATATTATATCAATTTACATTTTTAGCTGCATGGTTTTCTGCCTTTCTTTTTTATATTTCATTTTTCACACATCTTACCTCTTCTGCTAAAGAATACTTCCAATGCTAGAACAAATTCTCAGACAAACTCAGGGTCTCACTTCAAATCTGGGTTACACGGACCTTTTCTGCATGATCTGGCTTAGACAGCAAATTAAATATTACAAATGCAGTAGGATTTCAGAATACAGAGCCTCTTTAGCTGGGCATAGTGAAGACTGTGCACTATTCTCTGAAGAAATTGTGGGTTAACCCTTTCCTTGGACTGACAGGAATGTTCACACGAAGCCCTTAATAGATACAAAATCTCTCCAGTTAGTCCTGTTAATGCAAACACTCATCAGGAATTGACTGAAGACAAAGGACAGGGATAGCAGGTAAGTAAGATGAATCGGGTACTTGTTTTTAAAGCAGGGACAAAAGTGTGGCTGCCTGAAACATTTGAGGCAGGTCATGTATACTAAAGACAACATAGAATAAAAATACAGACAGACAAAAGAAATGGTGCATTGAAAAAAAAATGAGGAGAGGAGGATTGGGGTGTACATCTCAACAATCAGATTTTGCTGCTGCCCTGTAAATCCTCGCTGAGGCAATAGATGAAAACAGTTGGTGTTTTCCATTCTCTAGCAATGAATTCTGCACCCCCTGCTCCTAAAGGATGGCCCCCTGCTGGCATAGGAGATGTAATTTTCACCAACAGAGGTAAATTGGTCCCTGCAGCTTGCCCTTTATATGCCGTATATGATTTACTTAGGTTTTATTAACTAGAATAGCAGTTATTACAGCTTGATAACATTCACTGCCAAAAACAGAACATCTCACAGCAGTGGAGCTGTTGAAACACAGATCTACAATGATTTCATCTCTTAAGCTTTTACTCTACTCGTAATATTTTGTCCAGAGAGACTATTTCTTTCAAATCTAGCAAAGGTTTGTAGGACTCAACAATCTAATTACAGTGGTGTATGAAGCAACAGAGTATGTATTTTTTTCGTGTGAGTTCCAGGCTCCAGGTGGCATTGTGCATTTCAAAACACAGCCAGGAATTGATATTTTTCATAAAGTTCATTTCTATTCCAATCTGTGCCACCTTAAACCTTAACTCCACAGTTTTAATTGGCTTTCCATCTGCAAACTATAGACTTTTCCTCCCGCCCTGCCAAGCCTGGACTTTGAGCAACCTCCTTCATTAATGTCAGTTGCCATTCAGGGCTACAGGTGACATTGATTAATTGTCCAATTAGTTTAATTATAAGGAGGAAAAGATGTGCAAAGCAACAAATGTTTCAGGGATGTTTAATGTGCAGTAGACATGTAGCCAAGTAAGAATTTTAAGAGTTTTGCAAATCAATAAAGACAGAGAAGGTGGTGTCTTAAAAAATAATAATAAATAATAAATAAAAGAAAAAAAAAAAGGTTGTTATTCATTCAGAAAATACAAAAGAGATTACAGAAGACCTCAGGAGCCAATTTAGAATAGTTTTGGAAAAATATTTTAAGCATTGTTCATTTGTGAATATTTTCACTGCAACTATACAAAGAGTATCTTTTAAAATTATTTTTGACTTAAAAGGTGTCATGGAAATGCCTAATTCTGGTGTCTTCACAATTTTTTTTTCTCTGAATGTCAGTGATCTTCACATTCTTTTAAAGATTGTGGTGTCTCTTTAGTAACACTGCAGGAAATAGAGAATCTGTGATTTTCTCTATTTTGTTGTTAATTATAAACAGGAGGTAGTCACAGCTCTGAGACTTGTTTGTGTCTTGTGCTAGATTTTTTTTTTAACTTTGATGGAAAAATAGAAGCTATTATCCATGGTAAGAAAATGCCACCGAAGAAAAATCTAAATTCTTGCAATTAACTTGAGTAATTAGAAATTGGAAAATCTCCAGTGAACTTCTCATACTCAATCTAAACTGAAAAATAAGCACCAAAGCTAGTGGTGTTCAGAAAAGTGTAAAGAAGCAGAATCGACAGTGCCCGCTGAACACAAGACTATACAGATGTGTTCCTGGCACTACATACTAAGCAGAGAAGAGAGTTCTGCATATCCCCATATGGCAAGCAATAACTCCAGTACCATATGTTTGCACTGCTAAACCCTCAACACACCATGTTTTTAAAGCAGCACACTGTGCACATCATTGGAATTCAGCCTTGTGTAACTTATGCAGGTCATACTGCTCAGTGGTGAATACGGAATAATAACTATGTGGGCTGTGTCACATACAGGAGCTTGTATGGTGCAAACTGCTGGTAGCTCCAGTGAGCATGGGTGTGAAAAGCTGTTACGGGGACACTCAGCTCAGGACCGTATTGGCAGGTGATTTCGCAGTGCTTACAAAAATGCAAAAAGTGCATTTTCACATGAAATTCATCTGGGGGGTACCAGAGGATCTATAGTTCTGATTTAGCTCCTGAGTTAAGAACAAATTCTTAAGCAAGTAACTCATCTGCCCTCAGGGGCAGTTTCCACTGTAACAGATTCCCACAGAGGCATGCTACTTGTACTCCCTTTTAACCAGTATCAAGAATTCTCTTTGGTGATTCCTTGGTCACTCTGAAGCAGAGTTTTGATAGCACCAAGGATTCGGGGCTTACCCATTGGCTTCAACAGCATTGGTTCAAATTCTGAAAGTTATATTTTTTCTGTCACTTGTGCTTTGTAGAGCCTACTCCTATGCAATGCATAATATCCCTCCCACTTAAATTTCTGGAACCCAAAATGCACAGAACTTTAGATATAAGAGGATATGTTTTTAAAAGAATTATGTTGCCCAGCTGCATCTCTCTCTAAATATATACACACCTGTAGGCGCACCAATAGGAAAACATAAGTAAAACCATAAATATAAATATAAATTTTAAAATTGAAAAAACAAAAAAACAAAAAAAACACCAAACCACCTGTATATAGAAACATTGCAGCTACTGTGAGAAATTA
This sequence comes from Anser cygnoides, assembly GCF_040182565.1. NCBI lineage: Eukaryota > Metazoa > Chordata > Aves > Anseriformes > Anatidae > Anser > Anser cygnoides. Next base: position 40,445,239 of record NC_089873.1, on the reverse strand, counting down.
TTTTATAGAAAGAGTCTGAAATTGTTTGGATATACTAAGTTTGCTTTGAATCAATAAACTGGGCAGTTAGTTAATTAGAATAGCAATTGTCTCTCTTTAAAATGTATTCCCATTCGACTGAAAGCTATGAATATCATAAGTAAAATGATGTATAACATATAGCGAGTTGACGTAGAATAAAATATAAAAGCCAGTTTAAAGAATCAGAAAATTCACTGCAATTTCTACTACCTTATGTTACTTCTATGTAGTCTTTGTGTTATCTGATTTAGAAATCAAAAGTATATTCTAACATGTAATTGAATGGGTATATTTGTTTATCCAATTTCTACATTCTCACCCAGAAAACTTACATTTATTTGTTTCCGCAAAAGGTTGTTGAAAACAACATCTGATTCTCTTCATAAACACAGAGATAATTGTTAGGTTCAAATTAACCATGACAAGATAATATTTGATTAAATTTAAAACTATTCCCATTAAAATAATTATGTCAAGATAGTAAGTTTTTCTTGCCAAGACCTGTAAGCATTTTAGATTAAATTTCCTAAAGTCTAAACATTTGATAGAAACATTTTTCTTTAAAAAAAAAAAAAAAGTGTGAAATGTTGCACACAATCCTAAGGCATTTGTTGAATATCTAGGTTTTCAGTAAGGAATTGAGTATTCAAGAATAGCATCCATGAAATTTTACCAATTTAGTTGATGATTCAAGAGTGTACACACTAAAGATGGTTCTTTGATCTTAGATTTCAGGTGCCTTTGCTAGGCTGTCATCCAGTATCTTGGTCAATGCTGATGTAAAGCATGGCAAGGAAACATAGAAAGGTAACACATTTATTCCAGTATGTAGCTGGATTTTAAGTTAAGACACTGCACAAAACAAAAGCAATTATAAGAATTTCAAGCCACACTTACTAGACTTTCTTATGTTCTACATAGCACTGGCAAGGCCTCAGCTTGAGTACTGTGTTCAGTTCTGGTTCCCCCAGTACAATAGAGACCTGGATATACTGGAAATAGTCCAGCAGAGGGCTACCAAGATGTTCAAGGGACAGGAGCACCTCTCCTGTGAAGAGAGGATAAAAGAGCTGGCCTGTTCAGTCTGGAGAAGAGAACACTTGGGGGATCTTATCAATGTCTATAAATATCTGAAGGGTGGGTGCAAAGAAGACAGAACCAGGCTCATTCTAGTGGTGCCCAGTACCAGGACAAGAGGCAATGTACACAAACTGAAACACAAGAGCTTCTGTCTGAACATCAGTAAGCCAGTCTTTTCTGTGCAGGTATCTGAGCACTGGCACAGGTTGCCCAAAGAAGTAGGAGAATCTTCAGATAAGAAAATCTTTTGGTTAAATATCTCAGCATTCATTGCTGCTGTACTAAGCTGAAATTAGATTTTGTGTGCTCCACATGGAGGGGTACATATCTGGAAAGCAAAGGATGTCTGGAGCTTGGATGAAACAAAATACTCCCTCTGTCACTTGGTCTGCTCTTCCATTTTGGTGAACCAAAATGCATTTTTGTATTTTTGCATTTTCAAAGTAGTATCTAGCAATAAAGAGGAAATATCCTCCAGTGTATCTGTGCTAAGCTTGTCATAGTGCTGAAGGGACTGAAAGATTATGTAAATGTCTCCTTTGCAGTGTCTGAGTATTGCAGATTCTTGGAAATCTTTAAAAGCCACCTGGACATGGTCTTGGGCAACCTCTAGGTGGCCCTGCTTGAGCAGAGGTGGTGGGCCAGATGACTTCTAGAGGTCCCTCCCAACCTCAACCATGCTGTGATTCTGGGCCATACAAATGCTGTTAATATCTAGTAGCATTAATGACCAGCAACTTTCCTATGGTTACTTGCATGAACTGAAAAACACTTTAAATATTTAAATGTGAAGTCTGAGAAACCAAAAAAAGTTGTTTTTGTATATATACATATGTATACAAATACATATGCACACAGAAAACAGACATACGAAAAAATGATTTTGGAAGTAAATAGAAAACTAGTTACACATACTGATATAAGAAATATAAGTAGTAGCTTTATGTGAGGAAACCTCCCTGCTTTAAAGAAACCTTTATGAAGTAAAATTTTAGGGAAACTTTAGCAGGATTTATCTGTTTTAAGCAGTACTTTTTAGAATGCTACTCTGCACAGTTACACAAAATATGAGAACAACTCACACATCAAATGAAGTGACATTGCGTGCTCTTCTGAACTTCATATACTGTGTTTTGATCCTAAACGTAAGGAAAAAAATATGCTGTAATATTTTAGCACCCAGAGGACACATTCTAAGTATTATAAGAACCTAATTTGGCATCCCTACCAAATACACACTGGAAAAAAAAAAATGATCATTTAAAGTGGAAACAGTCCTATACCATGTGTCAATCCTTTCTGTCCATTTCCATATGCTCTCCAGAGAAGAGGCAGAATTGCCTCAGGGAGGAAAAGGAAAGACGAAATGGTTAGAGTTAATGAGGAAAGAAGCTGACAGAAGCCATAAAGGAAAATGAAATTACTTAAGTGTTAAATACAGATCACCTAGTACTGAGACAATACCAACTACTTAAAAACAGTAGCAGCACAATGTAACTGCAGGTTCAAATGGTCCATCCAGCATGTTCATGCTACACAGTTTCCCAGAACTGTGCAATCAGATCTTCGGAAAGATGCAATGACAGAAAGTTGGTTCATCTTTACCTTTCACATCCGGAGATTAAGATGGAGGCCAAAATCAGGAAAGCAGGAGGCTATAGAAAAAGAAAAGGAAATAACAACACCACCAACAACACATAAAATAAATAATATTTTTAAAAAAGAAAAAAAAAAAAGTGAACAGCAGCAATCATTTTCCCATTCTATCATTTTCCTTCCTATATTTTTACCCATCCAGAAGTTTAAACTACTCTCCCTCCAAACTGGGTTTGAGGAGAAAGTATAAAAATGATCACATACCTGTATGGATTTTCACATATCTTCTCTGTCTTTCCAGAAACCTGTCTCTGTGCAGCACAGTACAGTAATCCACAAAAGAAATTAACAAGTATAAAGTCCTTACTGAAGCTCCCAAGTAGCAAGGCTGGGGGAGATATATGGTAAATAGTGATCAGGCAAAAATTACTTTGTGTTAGATTGCTTGGAAAGAAGTCCAGTTAGCAGTAAGTACCTATGGCTGTGCTGTCATTTAGAGGGACCTCAGAGGGCTGGACTTAGTCAAGTTCAGCAAACATAAATGCAGGGTCCTGCCTCTGGAGAGGAATAACCATAAGTACTTCAAAAAGCTGGGAACAGCCCAGCTGGTAAGCAGCTTTGCAGAAAAGGACACAGGTATCTGGTGGACAATACTTTTTTTTTTTTTTTTTTTTTTACTCTAATGGTGATCAGCACTAGAGTAGATCGTGGAATCTCCATTCTTTGAGATACTCAAATCCAAATGGCCATGGTCCTGGACTACCTGCTCTAGGTGACCCTTCTTTGAGCAGGAGGGTTGGATTAGACAATCTCCGGAGGCCACTTTTGACCTCAGCTGTTTGCTAATTCTGTGACTCCATGAAATTAATAAAAATTTTATCATCATGGTCTTTAGATGAAGCAAAGAAAGGAATACCCAACTCCTCTAGATGTAAGTTAAAGGTAGTCAAAGTGTTCCTATTTCCATTGTAATGAGTTGAAAACAGTCTGTGTTACACATGCAGCTGGAGGGAATGATCACAGTCCTCTCTTCTGGCCTGACAGTTTCTGATCAGCCTCTACTCAGCACAAGGAGCAAACACAGTACTTCAAACAATAAAAGATACCCCTCTGCCCCTCCTCTCCCATGTCACAAAACTGCAGAGGAAGTTCACTGGTGTAATTAAAAGATGCAAATTAAAAATATCATTTATGGTTCATTAAAAATCACTTATGTTAACATCTCAGCCAGAATGTGGCCACATATCCTCTGACTTCCAAGCTGATTAAAACTGACTTTGTTCTCAGCTTCCTTATCTGTAATGTTTTAATGACATGGCATATGATCAGAAGAAGAAACACAGGCATCAGCTTTCTGCTGCCTCACTGTCAAATCTTGATGTATCTTGCTGTCATGGCAGGTGTCTGAGTGAACAATGTCCACAACAGCTGTCAGAACTGGCTGCTCCACACACACTATACAGCCAAATAAAGGCATTGTAGCATTTTTCCAGCTCACTCATTGAGCAGCTGGGGTATTTCTACATTATACTGCTGCAGTAAGTAACCCTGAAACTTTCCCTGGTTTTAGAGTTCTTCAGAGAACCATGTGAATTGGAGGCAGTTAGTTACCTTTACACTTGTTGGCTGACATTTTGCTTTTACTTATTCCTTGGGGTAATGTGGCTGATGAAATACGGAGTCAGATTCTAATATGCTATAAATCAGTACTGTTGAAGTGATTGAGCTCAGGATTTCTGGCCAGAACACTAAGAGTCCTGTAGTCATGTTTTTCTTTGACATATTACACCAATGCGGCCACTGAATTCTGCAAAGTTACCTCTTATTTATAGAAATGTAAAAACATAATTTTCTCTATTATTTATAAAAATCTTTCATAATTATAAATCCCAGATGTGAGTATGTACTGGGTTTATGTGGCAAGGTTTTGGTAGCAGGGGGCCATAGGGGTGGCTACTGTGAGAAGAATCCAGAAGCTGCCCCATGGTAGATAAGGGCCCCACTGCTGACCAGAGCTGAGCCAATAAGCAATGTGGTTTTGCAACTCTGTGAGAGCGTATTTAAGACAGGGGAAAAAAAAAACGCTGCGCCACACAGCAGCTGGGAGAGTGAGAGGAGTGAGGAACAACCTTGCAGGCGCCAAGGTCAGTGAAGAAGGAGGGGGAGAGGTGCTCCAGGCGCCAGAGCAGAAGTCCCCTGCGGCCTGTGGAGAGGCCCATGGTGAAGCAGGCTGTCCCCCTGCAGCCCATAGAGTACGACGGTGGAGCAGGGTTCCACGCTGCAGCCCGTGGAGGAGACCATGGTGGAGCAGGTGGACCTGCACCGACGGAGAGTGCGGCCTGTGGAAGACCCCAGCCAGAGCAGATTCCGGGCTGGACCTGTAGCCCATGGAGAGGAGCCCAGGCAGGAGCAGGGGACCTGGCAGGAGCTGCTGCCCGTGGGGGATCCAGGTTGGAGCAGTTCGCTCCTGACGGATGGACCCCATGTTACGGACCCATATCTGGAGGAGTTCTTGAAGAGCTGCTGCCTGTGGGAAGCCCACGCCGGATCAGTTCAGCAAGGACTGCATCCCGTGGGAGGGACCCCACAGCACAGGGGACAAGAGTGACCAAGGACTGGCGGAGAATAAGCACTACAGACTGACCAAAACCCCCATTCCCCTGTTCCCCTGTGCCACTCGGGGAGGAGGTGGAAGAGGGTGGATGGGGGGGGAAGGTGCTTTTGGTTTCTTTCCTTTGTTTCTCACTTCTCTAGCTTGTTAGTAATAGGTAATAAATCTTACTATCTCCCTACGCTGAGTCTGTTTTGCCCATCACGAAAATTACTGTGTGATCTCCTCATCCTTATCTCAACCCTTGAGCCCATTTCATCGTATTTTCTCCCCATTCCCTTTCAGGAGGGGGAGTGAGAGAGTGGTTGTGGTGGAGCTCGGCTGCCCACCCGAGTAAAACCACCACAGAGTAAAAATTAGTTTTCCTGCTGGGAAAAAATACCAAAAAAAGACAAATAAATAAGATTTGCGCATAACACATGCAGCTGAATGCAATATACTGGCTATTAAAAAAAGCTTCTCGATTTATCTATTAATTCTACTGTTAACTAAAAAGTAAAAAAAAATGAGAGGAGTAAATATACTGCAAGGATGTATATATTTATACATATCCTTTATATATTTATAATTATAATCTCTATCTTATAAAAAATGTGGAATGATAATGTGTTTCACACAGTGTTGGCCTTTTTTTTCCAGTGTGTTAATGACCTTCTTGAATTATCACCTTCAGCTTTACCACCAGCCTTTAAGTACACTAAGTCATTAATGACTCGGAACTGCTGTGTTAATAGAATATTCACACATTTTAAACAACCCAAACAGACACTAAACAAAAGTAAACATTGTCAGGCTCGAAGCCGATATTCCTCTAATGAGAACCAACAAGTAGTTTGAGTTAGGAGTTGTGCATTTATAGCTTGGCAGCAGTCTAATTTCAATATACAGATAAGCCAGGAATCGTTCCCCCCAGACCCCGACACCCACTCCAGCCTGTGCCAGGCAGGAAGGCTCAGGGGCTCCTCACTGCCTCACATAGGGGGTTCATGGCATCATCCGTGTAAGGCAGCAGCAAGGTTCAGCCTGAGGCAAAGGCACAGAAGCAGTCTGCAGGCAAAGGCAACATGGCAGACAGATGTCAATAACCTCTGGATCAAGGCAGCTAAGTATTAGATATGACGATGTACCAAATAGCTTCATACCTTGGTAAATGTGGGTTGAAGGGATTAACTATGCTTTCCCATGCAGCTCCTATTAGATATCTGTTATCTGCCACTAACATCAATGGCAATTAAGTGCATTATAACCTTTGAAAACACTGTATATAGATACTCAACCCTAAAACTGTAGTTATCTGCCTCCATAATCCCCATTCTGTTCATTAGAACCTACCATACATGCTAGTCTACCTCTTCTCTTATGAAAAATACCTCCTTGAAAAACACAAGTTAAAAATCTCGTTGATAACACAGCCCAAACTTTTAACAGCAGTGATATATGGGAATAAATTGAAGCTACTTAAAAAACAGCCTCCTGACATGCTGTTTTTACTTCATTGATATTCTGACCAATTTATTCTAGATTAGATTTTGTTCTTGGTCTTGAACTGAATATCAGCAAATGATGCTAGAGTTGTAGCCAGGAAAAAGAATAAAAAGGTATTTGAAAAGAATATGAACAATAATGCAATCCAAAACATCCACTTAAGCTAAACGCAGTTTGCAGTGAGAAGTAACCAATTTGTTATATATTTAAAAATAAATAATAATAATTAAAAATAAAAAATCTGTGGGGAGGTTGTGAGATAAACTTCACTCTAAGTGCTGATATTTGCTTTGATTTCTCTGAACTGAGCATTCAAATATTAAATGGCAACAGTCTCAAAATCTATATTTCTATGAATCCAAAACTGTGACACATTAGTTCTGAGTAAGATAAATGAGATATTTTTTGGGAAATAGCATTTAAAATTAAGAACCAGAAGTGATTATTTTTCTTAATTGAAAAACTGCTGTGAAGCTTGTTACTAACAAATGGTACACCAGGATTAGCTGATCCAAATAATCAAGAAGTAATCGCATGGAAGATAAGTAGCATATAAAAATAATTTTAATTGTGGTTTGCTCTCCTTGAATTAGTTTATAGTAAACAAAGTTTTATACATTCATTTTGTGCACATATTTTGAAATTCCTCTCACTGGGTGATGGTGCCTGGCACCTATTATCTAAACCTTCTCGTTGATTCCCAAGAAAACATAACCGATAAACAAAACTTGTTAAGCTATTTAGTCAGAATAGGAAGATAGTATTTTAAAATATACTTTAAAACCCATTTAGCATGAGCTGCCATCAACTACCCCATACATTTTCGTATCTATCATTGAATGAAGGGTTTTTATATCATTTTCCTCATTTCCCAGTTGTGGTGACAGATAATAGAGTGATGAGACAATATCTTTCCTTAACAGCAGGATTTGCAGCCATGCTTTAGCTTCTCTGGGTCAGCGAAAACCAACCTGACAGAAGAAAACTGATGAGAATTGCAACAGGAAAGCCTTCTGCAACATCCTAGACAAAAGAAACGTGGATGCTGGACTCTGGCAAGTGCTCTCCTGTGCTACGCAGGTCAGGCTCTGCAATGACACTGTCACCCTGGGACAAAGCAGAAGAACACTTGCAGAAGAGAAATTGAATCTACATTTATTCACCTCCAAAGTTTCTAACACCTGTTGCAACTGCTATGGTAGTGCGAGGCATGTCTCTCTCACCAAGAATCTAACATAAGACTGGAAATTTTGGGGTGTCCTCATGAGGTTTCCATGTCCTTTGTTCTGAGATGTGCTGATGCTGATCTACCACGAAAGCACCTGCTGTAGCCCTGGAGAAGCGGGCATGTCACCTTGCATCACAGGTTCCCTTTGTGCTGCTGTGAACTGGGTGTGGATTCTGACAGTGATACGAACAAATATTATGAGACAGTATCAGCTTCAACCTCAAGTCTGTGGTGCTGTAAGTGAGCATTAGCAGACAAGAAAATAAAGATACTGGCCCAGGAATATCTAAAGGGAGGAAAAGCTGAAAGAAGTGCCCATCAGAGGAGAAGAAAATACCTTGCACTGCTCTGTTGAAAGGACTTCTGAGCTGCCAAACTCAAATGACTATTGAAAACAGCCACGTAAACATCATGGAGATGGAAGATTTTTATTCCTACTCAATCGATATCTTGCAATTATAAGATATTATAATTATAAGTCTAACTAGTTTGTCTGCCTAGAAGCTAGTTATGATTTATTTTGCTTACATTTACTTACTTTGATTTTCTCTCTATTTTCCATTACTTGTGTCAAATAAACTCTGTTTTATTTAATTTATTTGTAATTGGTGCGTGTTATGAGGCCACACAACCACTGGCAGGAGGTTCCTGAGGGAGCAGAGCTGCTCAGGACTACAGAAGGGGCTGGCTCCAGGCAGAGGATGCCAGCAGGGAGCCACCAGGAATGGTCTGGGAGGGAAAGGATACCCCAAAGTCCAGGGAAGAAACCATGCCTGGTGATGTGGAGTTCTTTTCCTGAAGAAATCTGTGGGCTGAAAAATTCAGACCTCAGATGAGTTCAGTTCTTCACGAGGACTGAATTGGGCCCTGATTATAAGCAGATCCTGACACAAACCAAAAACAGAAGGAAAGGTACCTTTAACATTTCATAAAGAAGAAATAAGGTTTACTGACTGGCTTTGAGTACTCTATTACAAGTTAAACATTGCAATGCTATGTCTTAGAGATGCTGCAAACTACAACTAAGATAAATCAGTGTGGCTGTTACAGAGGTGAAAAGGAAGCATATGCCTTGATTATAAGCATTAAGGCTTGCACTTTCACGGAACAAGGGTTTTGAAAGTGTTTTGCCTAAACACTGATTTTGCAGCATAATTCTTCTCTCATTTTCCTTGTCTGTTCTGGAGTGGCTGTGCAATCACCATGGATTTTGCAGTAGAACCTTGCAGAAACAGGAGCCCTTGTTCCATATTCAGGCTTCAGTGTGCTTCAGTGCTTCAGCGAGTAAATGAGGGCCTGACCGTATTAATTACATTCACTGGGAAGCTCAACATGCTACCAATGGCTCTGTAATTATTCAGTATGCTGAGTGTTATCATAGCAGCCATGTGGATCCATTATCATTTTCCTCCTCTAAATGCTGCTGATCTAACCATTAGCACTGCTGCAACTCATGTTCCCAAGGAATAAGAGAAATAATAGAGTTTAATTCCTCGTCTCTTTTTCAATTTTTCATGCTCTCTATCCATAGCCTCTTTCTTTCATAACCACTTACTAGCTTGTACATGAGTCTCCATACCTAAGTTAATTCTTAAGGTTTGCTCATGACAGGTATAAAAAGTTAAAAGCCCATATATAGGAAAATGTCTGTCAAATTGCCTTGCTTTTTTTTGTTTGTTTGTTTTGTTTTGTTTATTGTCTGTGAAAAGATCTCTTCGATTTGGGGATATTTTCAAACTAATACTAATGTTAGGAGATTTGTAAAAGCTGCATGGACAGGCAAAGAAACAAGCCCAAACAAAGGAGAAAAACTAGCAAAACAGGGTTGGACAAAAGTATTTAAGCTATGGGTAGATTGTTTATCAGTCATTCATTGTGTTTACTCCTTCACAATGCCTGATTAGTCCCTGATTCACATTATATGGGTTCAGTTACTGACAGCCACAATGACTGACATTTCTCAGCCAGGAGAATAATGAATAGCAAAAAATCAATCCTCCTTTGCATGTATGATCATCCCTGTTAGCACTGCTAGTAGGCAGACCAAAATAAAAGTCACTAACACAAAAACCTATCCATCTAAATGTTCAAAAGAAACCAATAACAATAGAACATGAAAATTGAAGTGACTGATATTTTCACAAACACACTGCTTTGCAGTATTCACTTAATTCTGTTCAGAGCCATTCGCATTACCTAGCATCATTCTGCATCTGTATTTTATAATGAGTTGAATTTTATGCTTGATTCATTTGTGTCAGAAATGTTTCAACTAATCTTATTAGATACTCTAAGAACTAATTTGAAACGATTCCCACCCAATCATATTATAATGGAAACACTGAAGACGGAAATACAAAACTTCTGTTTTTTCTAATATTAAATTTTCTGCATTGGTTTGCCAGAAATCCACTTTTGTTGCTCACTGTTCAGGTACAGATACAAAAGTAATCAGAACTAAGAAGTGCTGAGGGTCAGCCTTTCCATTTGATTAAAGATTTTGCAGTGTAAGGTCTGAAATTTCTGCTGGTGTAAACAGGTGTAAATCACTGATTTGGCTTTGGTGATTCCTGTCAAACTCATCTGAATTATCCATCTTCAGCAGTGAAAACATAAAATGTACAAAAAAAAAAAAAAGAGGAGTTCCTGTCACATAAAACTGCAAATATAATTGAAAGTGAAATTCTAGTTTTGAACTGGGAGATCCAGTGAGTTTATATTTAGTGAAAATGCATATAGAAAGAGAGATAGTATATATGTACCATAATTTATCTTATATCTGCACATACATTTATCATCTTATTCTGTTGGAATTTTCTTGTTTCCTCAAGGTACAGGGATAAAAATTCTTCCCCAAAATATCCCTACTAAAAGCAACAGTTATTGTAAAAAGGAAAATTATAAAGAATTAAGATAGTTCATTGCATTAAAAAAAAATAATAATAAATTAAGAGAAGTAAATTAATTTAAAAAGAAATGGCTAAGAACTGTTTCCTATTTGATGTAGTTTACACTTAAAAGAGAGAGATTTTGTGACACTAGCACTCCTTTTAATGCTGCAACACAGGCTTTAAATATCACTGAAGGAAGCCTTTTTCTTTTTCTTTTTTTTTCTTTTTTTGAGAAATGCTGAAAAAGAAACCTCAATAGAACATTCATTGTTTTCATCTCTTCTACCATTTTATCTTCTGTTCTAAGTTATTTTATACATCTGTGGTGAACCTCAGCAATATATAATATAGATCTATTTCTGCTAGCAGTAGGTTGACAAAAGTCCCAATTTTAATTAAAGCTCAACCAAACCTCCTGCCTAGAATATATGATACTTAAAGCATTGCTGGTTTTAAGTCTCTTACCTTCCATTTCAAAAGGGAGACATGGGAAAATGTGGGCTTGCTGCAAAATGGAGCTGGGACCTGTGATAAAGGACATATTGTGGGTGGAGTAAAGAAGATGGAGACACTCTTATCAGTGGTGCTCACTAACAGAACAAGAAGCAATGGACACTAACTGGAACACAAGAAGCTCCTCCTGAACATAAGATTTTTATTGAGTAGGTGGATAGAGTGCTCCATTCTCCATGACAAGCAACACATCCTAGGTTCATTAAGTGCCACCTTTGCTGACAGTCTTTTACCTCTGGCAGAGCTGGACTCTGGCAGCAGGTGTAATAACAGAACTACAGGAAGTAACACCAATCCAAACATTTGTAAAATAAACCATTCATATCATTTTATATGTCAAAGGGAACATAACCTGACTGAACAGAGAGAGGCTGGTTGAAGCTGCTAGGGAGTCATAGTTTTTCCTGTAGTGAGAAATACTCCAAAAGAGCTGAGATAGTGGCTGGTAGGGTGAACTGGAAGAGGCAAGAAGTTTGATTTGACCTTTGTGCAACATCCCTAAATCAGAATTTAATCTGTGCTTTAGGAGATAATCTTCTTTTTAGAGAAAGATGAGCTGTATGATCTAACAGGGCTTTTCCATTTCTAGCTCCCTTGATTCTTGGATAGATCACACACAGTTAGTTAGTCAAGGCTACTCAGGCAACAAAAAATGTAGAAAACAATGACTTTTCTTAAATGTTGTCTTTATATAAACAAAATAAATAAATATCTTAAACTATCTTTTTGAATGAAGCTTATATATTTGCCTCAGTCTGTATGTGGTAGTGGCTAAATCGCCTTCTTTCTCTTTTAAGTGGTACAAAAGTAAGAGCAAGAATGATTATTCAGTACAAAAGTAGAAGAAGAAATGATTTAAATATGCTTCAGCACACCTTATGCCTGATTTCTATAGATGTGCAAGTGGTTTTGAACTGATGAGAAAGAACATGACTGCTACATTAATCATTTGGAGACATACACTAATTTATAAATGCTTCTCTTTCCTTCAGCTTTCTGCCAAGTTTGAGTTTCAAAAATAGAATGGAAAGTGGAACTAAGTGTAACAAGCAGCTACAGGGAGATGGGTTTTTTTAATGAATTTTAAAAGAAATATTTCCACACCTACAGCTTTTCTTTTACATTCCTGCTGTCTATTTTTCTTATTTTTAAGGGTGTATTTTAAAAGGTATTTATCATCCTGGTAGTTAAGCTTCTTTCCTTTCAACGCCCTCTTGTCTGTCACTAAAATACACAGTCTCAATGATACTTTCTGCAGTTGGATTACTGAGATCATTCTGTTTCTTTTTTTTTTTTCCTGATGTCAACTCAGAAGTGAGGAAATAAGATTAAAGGCTGCTCCTCCTTTTCACCATTGTATGCTTTTTTTCATCCAGGGAGATGTGAAATTAAAAAGTTATCTGACCCATACATCAGCCCTATGGGTCAAGACAGTGAGGCAGATGCTCTGTATGCATTTATACTTTGTGTTAATGGCAACCATGGTAACTGGCATGAATGCCAGGAAAACTGTTATAAAGTTTTACAGCAGAATTGCCTGAGTGTGTTCTTGACACACCTGTACTGGTCCACCTCCAGAGCAGACTTCTGATTCAGTGGCCTGGTTAGCCTCTTTCTGGGGATTAATCCATATAATGGTGTCTCAATTGTGCCAGATTTTCTTCCTGCAGATATTGCAATCCTTCTGTGGAAATTTACTCTTTCTAACTGGATCTTTCTTAATTCACAAGAGTCACTGTGAGATCATATTTTTAAATTTTATCTTAATCCCAACTAGTCAAAAATAAATAAATAAATAAATGAATGAATAAATAGAGTGTTGTTTGTGAGATGAGCTGCTACCTCAGTTGCCAGGGAAAGAGACTTGAGGTTTAGCTATGAATGTCTTACAGAACTGAGAAGAAATGAATTCTTCTTCCCAGGCACTGCCCTAGGACCATCACAGCAGTCTATCTATCTCCTGTCTTTTCTGTCTTCCTTCCTCTGGCCACACTGGCTTTCCCCCACAGCTGCAGCAGCATTGGTCCCACCACCCGGCTGCTCTCTGGGTTCAGGCTGGCTCAGCAGCAGCCCACACTTAGAACCATGGAATCATAAGATCATTTGAAAGCTAAGAAAAAGCCTGAAAGACAGGAGGGTGGTTTTGTACTTCTTTCTGTGAAAAAAAAAAATAAAAAATAAAGTAGTGGTGGTGAAGTAATTAAAAGACAACCATAAAAGAAAGCTGTGGAAGAGGTAGGAAGAAGGGGAGCCATAGACTTGGAAAGAGAAGTGTGGGAGCTCTGAGGGAGACAGAAAAAAAGCTACAGAAAGATGGGAAGGAGAGATATATAAGTAGGGAGGTGTCAGTTCTCTTAACATGAGGACATTTTTCTTGTCAAAATATTTCCCATCCTGCTAGGTAAGTCTGAAGCTTCACTGAGGGCCTTAAAGAAGTGCCCAAACATGGAGAATCTGAGCTCAATCTCCTGGCATTGTCATCAGTCAGTGATCCTCAATGGCAGCCATGGACTTGGGATGGTGTAAATGAAGTCCCATTAAAATAGTCTACAATATTCTAAAATATGACTATAGCAGCTTTTAGGGTTCCAGATCCTTAACCTTAAGCAACTTTTACTGACCTCAGAAGAATGTTTTTTATATGGTTGGCCCTGGTATTAATATCTGATCAATTGAATGAATCTGGAGTAGATCTGTAGTCTCTCTCTCTCTTTTTTTTTTTCCCAAGTGTTCTTCCAAGGCTGTAATGTTTAGAAAATATAAAATAAAATTCAAAACTCTCTTTTGGGATCACATCCAAATTCATCTCTGTAGGGTCTGTCATGGTAACAAATGTGCATTCAAGGGTCTTCTTCTAATTCATGAATGGTGCTGCTTAAATTGTTTTCTGATTTGTTCCATTGTCCAAAAGAAAAACCCTAAGCATATTCATTTTTATTCTCCAAGCCCCTGCCAAGCAATTTTGTCCCTTTTCTTGTTTTCCTAGATCCTCCCTAAAAAAAAAATAAAAATAAAATAAAAAAAAGCAACCCCATAATTTCCCCAGCTCTACCTTTAAGAAATGCTACCACATTGTGTCTATACTCCGAATAAAATTATACTCTGATCTAGTTCTGAACATTACCATATGGTTTCAACAGCTACTTTTATTCCCAAGCACAGTCTACCGCAAATTCCCCACTGTACTGCTGGCATGATTTCCCACCTAGGAATGTCATTCAATGATTTCAAAGCCTTGCTATGTACAATATCATTAACTGGAGGAATGGTATGAATCAACACCATTTCAATGAACCTTGTGAGCTGAACTCCAGAGGGGCTTGTTTCTCACAAGCTGAATTTCCAGCCATACACTGCATGCTTCATATACATCAAGCAATATAAAAATAAGAAATAAATGTCTGGATGTTTAAAGTTTAGTAGAACCACATTAAAATACATTGAATCAAGATATTTATTCTAAAAAGCCAGTGATAGATGGCATCAGGCTTTCTCATTTACATTCATTTCTATGGAAAATGTTAGCAATTTTCCTGTTGCATGGTATTTTCATTATTAAGTCAAGGAGCGATGATTGGCTTATTACTGCAGGAAAAGTTAGCATTTGTCTCTGTGATTGCAGTAACACTGAGAGATGTCAAAGATGTATGAACATAATACTACCACTTACTAATGTCCAGCTCAAACATTCATTGTATGACTGCAATTTCTTTCATCTTGTAGTTCTGGAAATTACAAGTGTGAAAACCACCAAGTAAATGAAATAGGAAGGAACAATAACTGTGAAAAGCAGTTTGTTGATTTAGCTGTCCTTTTCCTGCACATACTGTAAATGGAAAAATCTGTAGTGTAAGTGCTCTACAATTCTCAGCTACAGGGAAAAGAGAATTACCAAAACACTTTTTTGGTGAGAGGAGAGTTTTCTTTGGTGATTTTTCTAGCACCTAAGGCTCCGGAGGAGGAGTGTTAGCTATCGTTTTTACCAATGCTATTTGCGATATTGGTTATGAAGCTCATTCATTTCTAATGTTTGGTACATTTCACTTTAAGTGTTTCGTAATTTTTCAGTCATTTATGTGATGAGCATGCTACGGTCTCATTTCTATGACTCATTTTTTCCTCTTTTTTTTTTTTTTTTAGCATGGTAGAAGCAGCAACAATGAAACCCAATAATATTTCTTTTCAAAACCATAATACATAAGGACTAGTTTCCAGCTAAGAACTGGTACAGATTGTTTCACCCTTAAAATTAAACTTTGTTTTATTGTCTCTCTCCCCTCCTTCTTCAAGTCCACATTCACATGCACACTAGGACGATGGGATAAGGATTCCTGTGACAAATACAGCTTCACAGGTGATCACAGCAATGTATTTCTGACATCAGTCCCAGGATCAGATGTACGCATGTTTGAAATGACAAAATCCCCCCAAAATAGTCATTGTTTGTCTTGTTTCTTGTTAAGAAATGCTAGTAAATGTCTATAATTTTACTCATTGCAATTTCTTAAAAAAACAAACAAACTAAAAAAAAACACCGCTGCCTTACAGCACTGCTCGAATTCCCTCTGTAGCTAGGCTAATATTTTATATGGCATGTTTTCTTAGTTTTTCACTCTCATACCCATTTAAAAATGGCCCCCATTTGTTTTGAATTTGTAGTGAAGTTAAAATTGCTTTTTAACTTACTTTATCATGCTATGATTTTGCAGGTATATTTTTCTCCAATTCACATAGTTGTTGTTTCTTTTGTTTCTTCATACTTAATACTCTAAGTGCAGATATTATCAGTGGTGCAATCTATGCTGGTCAGGCACTACAGTGGCAATGCAGATAAGAGTCAGTCATTTATACTGATTTTTTATCTGTATAAAATCACAATTAGTGAAGAACATAAATGGAGTACATACCCAAAGAATTGAAGATGGAAATACTAACTTGAGTCAAGACCAACACCTTTGAAATGATTTTGGGAAAGGGAAAGGGAAAGGGAGGACAATATTCCTGTTTTACAAGGGAATGGTTGTTTGTCAATTATTTTTTTTCTTTTTTTTTTTCTTTTTTTTTTCTTTGCATAAAATGAGAGTAGAATAAAAATATCCTCTAAGTCTGTATGGTTTAGACTTTGCTGCTGAAATTCTGGTAAGCTTAAAACCAGCAATATTAACACAGGTAATGGATTTCATGCTGTGCTCTAGTACATCAGGGAGAACTACCTCTAGCTATTACTGGTTGAAAGGAAGATAAAGATTCCTATTTTCTAAATAGGAATCCTTGCTTTCAGTGAAGTAGGATTCCCAGCTTCACTTGAAAAGAAAGTGCCAAATTCTGCCAGATATGGGAAGAGATTATTTCAATTGGAATTGCTCAAACATGGGGGAAGAAGGATTAGATTTTGACCCCATCCTACTTAAAAGATTTGACTTTGAAGTAACAGCTAAAGACAAACTAATAATTCAGCAACTGCTTTAACACCACATAGCCTGTTTCTAAGCCTATGCTTTCTCCTTTACCAATCTGAGTCTGTGATTTGCTCTGTATTACCTATCAGTCCTTAAGATTTGGTTTGCTTCTTAGGCCAGTACAGTCTCACTTTTCAAATGTCAAAGGTTTAAAACTCCCAAAAGCTAATGATCATTTCTTGAATCCCTTTCTAAGTATCAAATGATGTGTCCTGAAATCAGTTGTGCCAAATATTATTCCCTGCTTTCCTAAGGGAATCACTTGGAAGAAGGAAAGTTCTTTACAGGAATCATTTCAAAAAAAGAATATTTTTTTATTACTTTTTAACAAACCAGACAGAACAAAGACAAACCTATTAATATAATGGCAGACAATTTAATCATGCGTGAAGCTGAAAGATTAGAAAGTCCATAAACTGACACACGACAAGATTTGGGATATCTCCTACAACCCTAAATATTTGGAGGCATATGCAAAACTGCTATCTGGAGGTGCAAAAACTATTTCCATGTCAAAGGCTTTGTTCACCAACTGGTAAAGCCTATAGCAGGAATATCTAGAAAAGAAAAGCCTGTCACATTTAATTTTTGATGTTTCTTTTGTAATCAATTCCTTGCCCCTGCAGAAAACCACGAGTTTTCCAGAGCAACAAATTGCCTTAAATCTACATTGGTCTGGGAGGATGCACAAAATAAAGCATTTTACTAGCTACAGAGTGTCTCTGATTCCTTTCTTGTGAAAACACTACAAGCAGAATTGGAATGGCTCCAGGTATGGGACAGATCTCAGCCCTTCCACAGTAAGTGTTGTCAGAAGGACTGGAAGCAGAGGGCCACAGGCAGATCAATCAGTTAAAAACTTAAGTAAACCACTTCCAGGAATGAGGTCGTTCACCATATAATGTTATTTAAAGCAGAGCTGGTTTATCCAAAAGCCTTAATTGTAATGAAAATAAAAATAGCAGTAGATGAATCACTATGAACCCTACTCCATATTACACACAAAAGGATCTTTTATTAGTCTGGGGAGGATGGAACAAAGTAGTCTTCAGCCTGTAAGTAATTATTGTGACAGTTCTTGTTTACTATTTTCATTTCTCAACATTTTATTCAAACTCATTTTATAGCCCTATAAAGTTTGATAAAACTGTATTTGGTGTTTTATCTAGATATTGATCGGCATGTTTATAGGGAAATTACTATGACTTCTGCCTGAACAGCAAGAAGTTATAAATTAAGCATTAAAAAAAAATTACATGCTGAGAGCCCCGTTTTATTTTATAATCTATAACCCATTTTTTCTTCAATTAATTTGCCTAAATGTGCCCAATATTTTTGTCATTTCTATATAGTTCCACTAGAGCCTATTCAAGTTACATATATTTTTAGTGGATAAACAAGTAACGGTGGCAATTACTGTACATTAGCCTGATTGGAAACTGAAGTGACGAGAGCTCTGCTTTGTTAAGTGAAATTCAAATCTGACGTAACTCAGATAAAATGGACTTGAAGTTTTTAGTTTAGTGACTAATGTCAGGATAGACTTCATTTTGTTACAGTCTTATTTCTTTTAGTCTCCATCCCACAGATTTGTTCTTAAATTAAACATAAAGATAAAAAATCTGTTTAGGGAGGCTGGTGCAAACTGTTCTACTAACCTGACTATAAACTGTTAGAATTTAGAATTTGACTGCTCTTCTAGGTCTTTTCTTTCACGTATAAAAATTATGTCAATTAGCTCATTTGTACTTGCAAATTTTCCTCTGCTCTACTAATAGATGGTATAGATACTTTAGAGCAACACTGGGTGTATAGATTTGTTTTGTGTTTTCCCCTTGGAAACTAACAAGCTATTTTTCTTACATTAATCTCTCCACATTGGAGCTATGTAGGTTATGTTATGCAGCCAAAATTTCACCTGAAATCAGAACAAAAACAAGACCAGCAATTTTAAATAGGTAAGAAAAACTGCAGAGAGACACACAATTTGCCTTTTCATTCATATATTGCACAAGCCATTTCAGTGGACCTAACATCTCCTAAGTCCTGAAAGCATTGTTACCCACTTTTTGCAGACTCAGAAAACTAGTAGGAACTAGAGATCTGGACTGACATCCTCCTACACACCAATTGCTGCTGTATTCCAGTGAAGTCCAGCAATTCATGACCTGTGCTGGGTAAGGCAGATAATTCTGAGCAGCATTCCTGTCCTGATACCAAGAGACAGATGCTCTTCATGTCTTTATCCCTATTTTCCACTGGTTAACTGGCCTCACTGTTAAAAAATATGTAGTTTATTCGTAATATGATCTTGTCTGTCTTTTAAATACTACCAATTTATTTTTTCTGTCTTTCTCTACTAGATTAGAAAGCCCTTTTGTATATTTCTTGAAGGGACCTTACTTACCACAGTTATGTTTTCTCTCAGTTGTCTCCTCAGTTAACTAAGCACATTGAGTTCTCTAAGGCATCTTCTCTAATTTGTGAACCTTTCTCATATTCTTCTCCAATTTTCCAGCAAACTCAAAGTAGTATTTTCTTGTGTGGGTTTAATTCAGTAAATCAAACCAAAAGGTGGTTCTCAGTTCCACAGACCTTGTGTACTAAAAAAAGCCAAGAGAGGGATGCAGAGGCAGAGGGGAAGTACAAGGAGCCAGTGGGACACCAGAGCTAGCATGATAAGCAGTTATCTCAGCACACGTGGGGATTGACAAGTATTTTGTAGGCATCATGGCAAAGGAGAGCTTTAATGAGGGATTTGAAGGAGGATAATGATGTAGCTTCACAAACGTTTACAGGGAGCTTCACCCAAGCATAAGTAATTAGTGCTGATAATACTTCCTATCTTCCAGGGGCGTGGAGGTTTGAAAAGGTGTCTGAATGAACTAGTTTAGGTACCCTAGGCAGCAGACAGAAAATAGTGTGACAGTATACAGCTGCAAACACACCCAGATTCTCCACACAGTTAATTAGCCAAGCTCACACAATATATTGTTTCCAGTACAGTGTTACTCAGAGGTAGCAGAGCTGTATCTCCATGTGCCAGTGCACTGGTGCTGTGTGGACTTTCTCTAAATGCCTGTAGGTTATGGATAGTGAAATACAGTAGGATTGTTTTATTTACTTTCCTCTGAATCTGAAAGTTTCTTGATAATACATTGCCATTTCTGGCTCATATTTAAGACTGGGAAATAACATATTGATTTTGTCATGCCAGTGAAGAAATGTGAACCTGTCAACATCTATGGTCAGTCCATCCAGCAGCCTGATCTCTCTGCCAACTGTGAAGTACTGAAACAATAGTTCTATTGGAGGGACAAAAATAAAATTAATAAAATTAATAAAATAAAATATAAAATAAAATAAAAATTTTGGAAAATTAATCAACATTCAGTCTGCCTGCAACAGTTCAGTAGTATGTAATAAAATTGCTTTTTCTTTGTGTCCAGAAATGTTCCCTTCTGTTCTGAAACTAAACAATTCTGGCAGCAAGCTCCACATAGTTACATTGCTACAATAAGTTCAATCCAGTACCAAAATCTTAATCAAATATGATTTTAAACTATCTTATGGGAGTTTCATTTCTGATTAAATATTCTTCATTTTTTGGATGTGACTGGTTTGTACCCAGTCTATGTCTTTAGGTCTAAATGTCATGGCTCACCACTCTCTCCTTCTGCTGATTGTGAACTGTATCAAAATTCAGCCACCAAACAGCACACAAGTTCAGCAAATTTCACATAAAAGACTGGGTCCCTTGTTGCAGCTTTGAATCTTCTTGGGTTCCTACATAAAATTAGGACATTTCAAAACTGACTCTTGTCCTTGCCAAGTCTGAACAGTTTTTTTGAGTTCTTGAGCTGACTCTGTACACAATAAGAAATTTTAGTCTTTATCCCTAGCGGGTTACTCTTTGTGGCGACATTATTTTCAAATTTGAGCTCAAAGCCTCCTGAGAGATTCTTGGTCTTGTTGCCCCAAGGACAAAGGGCTGTGCCTAAGCCCAGAGCAGGAAGAGAAGGGGGGGAAGATCCATACAAAGGCTGGTGCACTGCTCTTATGCTGTAGAGGGGCCTTGGGAGTAGCAGGAGCAAAATGTATTGCTTCTGGGATATCCATCTGTTCTTTTGCAGCTATTCCAAATAACATTGCCCCTGGAAGTACTATTGGAAGTATTTGCAAGATGCATGATTTCCAGAGGCCTGTCAGGATTGATTAAGAAATAGGCTGTGGCTATACTGCCATCCCCAGAAGGCTGCCTGCCCTGGGCAGCTTCTTCTTTTGTCCATACCTTAAGCCAGGTCTGCCTACATTTGTATGACATGAAAATGTGATCTTTGATTTCTATCAGATCCAAATCTGAATTTGGAGAGAGAGGATGAAACACCTAGGCTTTAGGTAGAATGCACATTATTCACGAATTCACTGTACCTAGGCAGTCCCCAATGCAAAAGACATTCTTTTTAAAATATTAAAGTGGAGTTCTGATTTATTGAAAATTTATTACTGAATCATCAGTAGGGGTTTTCCAAAATAGCTGTGCAGATCTGGCTTCCCCATGTGGTAGGATTTCCCTCTAGCTTTAAAACCAATGTTCTTTAGTCAGAGAGCACCTTTATCTTTTGGTCTGATACAGAATATTTTTGTCTGCAGGATCTTGCCAACCTAGATGGCTCTTGTGAGATGGCGGATTACAACCAACAGAGGAAGCAAAAGGCAGCTACATGCAGCTTTCTGAAGACAAGAGAGTAGAATAGAAGAGTAAACTATTCCAGTCTTAAAACAAAAAGTTTTAGAGCAAGAAAGATCTTTGCAGCACAGAAAAAAAAAAAAAAGTGATTTTACCCAGCTTAAACTTTCTAGCTATGAAGATTGGTTGCTTGCTTTTCAGAAATAACCATTGTAACCACATAATTCCATCCTTATCTTCTGAGATGCAGAGACTTGATGAGAGATAATGTAAGTAATCTGATTGGTCAATGCATGGACTTAATTTTCTTAAAATAGTTAAAAGCAAGATAATAAAATACAAGGAATTCTACTCATTAATAAGTATGATAGAATAATAGTCTGTCTCTCTGCATGACTGGGATACTAATCCAATCATAGATTGATTTCTAGGAAAAAAATCAACAGTTAACTCTTTACAATATCTTATGTCATCAGCTCCTTCTAGCTTATCTCTTGTCCTTGTAGAGAATCTTCTTGCCTGATACTGCTTAATTGTACTTCAAAATTTTGACTTTTAAGAGATTGTATTGTCATCTCTTTATATCAAAATCTACTGTCTATTTAAATCAAGGGTTGCTGTTCCATATTCACTGATAGAAGGAAACAGTAAAGAAAAATCTCAGAACTTCCTTCAGTTAACATAGAGACTTAAAGGGAATGGACTTACATTATACCTTTGGCCAGACCATCTAAACCCTACTGTCACAAAACTCCCTTTGTTTTCACTGTAAACATTGCTGATTAAGGACAGAAGAACTGATTGAGAAGAATTTGTCTACTTCCAGATCCCTACCCTCTGTCCCTTAATCCATCATTTTTGAAGTGACCACGTTGCTCACCATCTCATCCATTACACGCAGTACCAATGGAAACTTCGCACAAATCAGACTGAACTTGAAGAACATAGGCACTGATGAAAAGAAAATATATATAAAAGTCTGAAATTGGGAGCTGAGCTAGTAAACTGTAGCTTACTTGTTTTAACCAATTCAGAGGTCTAGGTGTTTTTTTATTTTTTACTTACTTCTTAAAAACATTTCACATTGACTCTACTTTGTTTTCCAGCTGTCAGAGTGAGAAACAAATCTAGTTTATCCCTATTGTTTTTGCATTTTTATTCAAAACCACTTTATATTAGACATTTTTTAAGTCTAGTGCACATTACTTTTTTAGCATTCAAACTGAATTTAGAAAGATGAAGGAAAACATTACAATGTATTTTGTCCATGCAAAGTTAACTAATTGCAAACATATAAACTGTAATAAGTTTTTAAAATCTTTTTTTTTTTTAATCAAATTCATTTTCCTCAAAAGTGTATTTCAAAATGAAAACAAAATGCCTTTACTTTGGCATTTTAAATTGTGCTGTGGTTTTCAATCAACTGTGACTTTCCCTGAAGGAAAAGTCCCAGTTTACGTTCAATGCAATACTTCAAGCTTCAGAACCTCTGATATTAGCATGAAGAGTCAGGTAGGCAGGAATTGTTTCTATTCTGGAGATTAGTTTGTAAGAATTTTGTCTCTTTTTGCCACACTGAGAAGAGGGAGCCTTTTTCCTCAAGATAAAAAAGATCCTTGAAATCCTCAATAAGGAGCATGTAGTCACTGAGAGAGAAATGCAGAATAGAGTGGAAAAAAAATGTATATAAAAGAAAGAAACAGCAAGGATTTAT
Organism: Anser cygnoides; assembly: GCF_040182565.1. Taxonomy (NCBI): domain Eukaryota; kingdom Metazoa; phylum Chordata; class Aves; order Anseriformes; family Anatidae; genus Anser; species Anser cygnoides. Next base: position 40,421,951 of record NC_089873.1, on the reverse strand, counting down.
TCTTTACTACCTGTAGCAGGAAATTAAATCCTTTCCTATGGTCAGTATACTAGTTTTCATAGACAGCTTGGCTGGGATGCAAACCAGACAAGATGGATGAAATGCAGGAAACCAGAGATAAAATCCAGCATTAGAGAATTCCTATTTACCCACAGAAGATAACTAGTTAGTTAAACTGATGATGACAGGACTGCAGGGTTTGTGTACTGAACCCTTCCTAATTCCTCTAAAAAGAAAGGAAAGAACACTAAAATTGCTATTACTACTCCTCCTAATTGAGTATGCAACTTTGCAACACTATTTCTTGGGTGGGTTTTTATTTATTTATTTTTCAGAAGGATATAATTTGGACAAATGTAATCAAGAACTGGAACTTCAGAAACTAATATACACAGTCCTGATGTCTTCTCTCATAGAGGGCTGTATGAGGGATAAAACTGTCCCATTTAATTTGAAGACGGAAAAAATCAATTCATTTGTCTGGCTCTCCTGTATAACATTTAAAATTGTTGCCTGCAGTAAAGTTTCTACTTCCTCAGATAAATTTAATTTTAAAAGCACTATGTGCTCACTTGGGAAAAATTACACAGCCTAATAGAGCTTGCTGTATTCAGTTCTCATATTCTTCTTTCTGTATCACCAAGACAATACATGTATATTTTGTTGTTTCTGTATAAGGCAGAACTGTCTTGTTACTTCAGTGTTCTCTCCATTTATATTTCAACACTTTCAGAAAACATATTCTTGAGAAAAAAAAAAAACAGATTGCAAAAGTAAAGGAAAAGTTCAACATAAGTTTTCAAAGGCCATTGTTATCCTTCTTGACTTATATAGTTTTCTACTTTTTTGAAAACATCTATATTATTCGGTAATTTCTATGCTAGCATTTCAGTAACTATATACATCTTTAAGGTAATTGTAGAATAAGTTACCTAACTGCATATAATACCACTCTAGACTCTGTATAGACATCTGTAACTAAAAAATAAATATAATTGCATACACATAAATGTTTAGTTATATAGCAATTACAGCATAATTGTTGCACAGTTTCTCATGAAACTAATATATGGAAGAATGTTTTGGTACTTTCAGCACCATCAATCTATCTTTATCTGAATTATCTCCATTTGGAAGTTTTGAATTCAAAAAGATGACCACTGTTTAACCAACACTGTTCTTTTTAAAAATATATATACTTATTATTATTATTACTCCCTACATCCAAATTGAGAACATAAAAACAGGCTATTTTTAAGCACATTGTTAAAAAAATCCTATCACCCAAACAGGTAAGACGAAGGCATTGATTTAGACTTACTGTCTTCAACCTAAATTCATTCCAGTGAACAGCAAATATTTGTGCAACCAGCCCAGCTGAAGACAAGGTACCTGATCAATTTAAGCAGCAGCTTCTTACCATATTGGGCTGCAAAAATCCACATCCATGTGCTTTTTCCTTTATATTCATATCTTCATCTGCTAATACTACTCTGTATATTGAAAATGTCCTACATCAACAGTCAGTCTTGATATTAGCCAGTAAAGTGTGTATGTACATAAAAGGTGAATATATTACAGTCTTTCTATCTAAATACCAGATTGTTATCTTATCATGATTCTAATGCCAAAATAATGGAGCTGATCTCATCAGCATTCTCTTCAACATCAGAATTAAAAATAATAATAATAATAATCTGAAAATCCTCAGGCAAGGAGGGAACTGAAACAAAGTCTCCCTGGAGCTGGGTGGCTTTTCCTGGTAGGCTCAGAGTAGGCTTAAATGGAGGTAGCTGTGCTATTGCTAACACGTATGATATTAAGAGAAAACATTGAGTTCATGTTATCAGCTCCTACCAATTTATGGTAACTGAATTAGACATTTATTGGATTTTGTTAGTAAACATTGTAGATAATTTTAAAAGGTTGTGGGAAAGCTGTAAAAAATTAACCCAAGTTATCAAATCAGGTCTAGATCCTGAAGGAATCTTTCGTAGTTTTGGGACACTTGATATTTGACCCAGATCCATTAGATAGAATTATTATGTTACAAACTTATCACAGTATAATTTCTGAGAAAGAGTTCTCTCCAGTCACTGTCTATAATTAGTAGCATAGTATCAAGAGTGAAGGTTGAAAAACAAAAGTGATTTATAAAACTGTGGAATAGAAGAGGAATAATTGGACAATGTGGAACATGAATTTAAAAATCTAAAAAGGCTGAAACTCTCCAGGAGCACATCAGATGACTGAAAAGGTTCAAGAAAGTTAATTCTATCTTTGTGAAGCCAAGGGGAAATCCTGAAATGAGAAATGGAAAAAGGCAGGTTTTCTCATTTTAATATAGCAGATTATGAAATTAATTTAATAATCAATAGCTAAATTTAAAAGGGCAAGATAGTTAACATACTGTTACTGAAATTTAACAAGGATCACAATCCAAGAAGTAGATTAGCTTAGGACATATTTGGGAGTGTTGATACAAACACACTGTTTTGGAAACTGAGAAATCTTTAACCTTAGATCAGACTGTATTAGGTATCAGAAATCTGTCAAAAGCTGTAAGAAATGAACAACTAAGAAAGATTTGCATCTTGGATTAGATTTAGAAAAAGAATATGAGTGCCAAGCTGCATAACAAAGAGATTAGATTGCAATGTTGGTGGGAAAAAAAATATTTTGCAAGTATGTCCCAGGTCATAAAAATGGCCTGAACAAAACAGACCACTGTAAAGATGACAATACAAAACCTGATCAGTATAAGAAAGCAAGAAGTTTAATGAAAGAAAGTGCAGACTTTAATGGTGCTCTGCTTTTCAGCAAAACCACAATGTTAAAGAGAATCTAAACCGTTCTGTAAATTCAGCACAAAAGGACTGAAACTACGTTAGAAGAAAAAGAGTTAAAAAGAAGAATCATTTGTGAGAAGTGTGTGTATTTCAACAACAACTTTTAGTTACTCTGAACTTTGGAGGAGACCTCAATTCATGTACACCTATTGATCATGTTATGTGATTAATGTGATATCTAAAAATACTATTTTGAAGGTAAAGCATTTAAAAGGTAAAGTTTTATTTACACATGTACGTAGAATATGTTCTGATAATTCACAAGATGGATTCTTTCTACTGAAGAAAGTTGATCGTAAAACAAAATCTTGAAAAGACATAGTTTGAATTGTTGCAGGAGAGAAAGTACGTATTACAGGGCAAAAGGTATGTCAGACCCTAAATCTCTTTGACAGAGGTTATAGTAAAGTCTATACAGAAGTCTGAGAAGCTGGAAAATGAAAATGGCAAAGAAAAAGTAGGACTAAGTGAAACTACAGAGTAGCAAATGTGTCACAAGTGAACTTAGGGATGGAGTAGCCACATGGACAAAGCCACACCACTCAGTGCCATAACATTTAGAATTCTTTTGCTCACCAGGATGGGTAGCGTGTGTGGGTATTAATTTCTGTTCTACAACACACGTGTGCACAGTGTATAAGTACACTCCCACCAGCCCTGATCTTGGGTCTAGCACTACTACTACTGTGAATGGCACTACAGTCTTGGGTCAGCAGGACTTGCCATAGCAGGCCAACATGCCTGGGCTTTCACATGGCATTTCCACCCTTGGCTCAACTGCATTGTGCTGGAAAACCTTCAGGGTCTCCAGGGTCTTCTATTGTGCTGGGAGACCTCCTACCAAAAGGCTGTTGTTCTACCTATTTCTTGCCTTCTAACTTAGATGGTTGGTGTAATTTTCCAAAAGTTTCACTGTACTGTCATCCTAGGACAAATACTTTTGTTGTTCTCCATATTTAAAGCCAGCTAGCTGTTGTGTTTCCCTCACTGTCTGATAACCCATCCTAAATATGTTAAAAGGATGTAGTGTTATTAAGAACCTCTCTGTGGTTGTTATTGTTGTTTATTTTCTATACACAGCTAATCCATAAAGGTAAGCAAACCATAGTTCAGAGGCTATGGGTAAGGCTTCTCCATAACTATTGGGTTTATTTTCCCAATACATACCATTATCATCTAATGAGTAAGAGCTGGGCAGATGTAGTCAAGGTATCACTTAACAGATTTGTGCAATCCATGACATAAAAGAAAAAAGAAAAAAAGTAATCTTAGCTACCCAAGAAGTTACATAAATAAAATTCTAGCAAAATATTGAGAGTTTTAAAAAACGACATTCACATCAGAGTAAAATTCAAAAATGTCATACATATTGATTATTAGAACAGGGAAAAATTATAAATCATCCACAGTTCATGTGGACATTTTTGTATGTGTAGGAAAATACAATTTGATTTTGGATTATGATTTCACTTAGCACAATAAAGAATAGAAAACACAACCATTATAAATTTGATTTCATGGACATGTCAATATTTGCAAGATATGACATGAGTCACAGTAATGGTATATAAGAACAATTTTTAACACTTCTAAAAGGTTAATTTTTGTAGGTATATTTCTTCAGGTCTGAGAGAGAGACAGTCAAGTGTAAAGAAAAAAAAAAACTGTTGGAATTATTTAAAGGATTCTTAAAAGCCTGCTGTGCTAGTTCAGATCTGTATGTGGTTTTGGTAAATTATGGGACCTTTTTAATCCAAATTCTCACTTGCTCGATATTATTCAGAAGAAAGAAAGAAAAAAAAAAAGGAGAAAAAAAAAGATTTAGACCAGACTACCTTGTTATGCAACAAGTGTAATTGAAACTAGAAATATTGTGAACTCTTTTGAAGTCTAATGAAAACAACAAACACAAGGGTCATGTATGTTAAACATGTAATGACACAGCCATCTGACAGTGTTTATACACCTGAAATGTGGATTTTTTTCCCATGAAGCCCTTTTTTCCCTGCTATCACTCCCCAAGAAACTTATTCTGACCACATCATCTTATGTGATGGTGACTTTACTAATGTATAGCTTGATGATTAGCCTGATGATGTATAGCCTGATGAGTAACCTGGCTTTGGGCAGAACTAGTCTATATCCTCCTTCTTCACTAGACTGGAATCAGGAAGTGAGATTAATACTTCTAAAAAGTAAGCTGAATTGTTTTTCATTTTCACCTAAAATTTCTGTCTCTTAATATAAGCTTATATGTAAATTATGTTAGTAATATTGCAACATCATAAAAATATGAGTAGGATTTTTTTTTAATTGTTTGCAACAGGCATTTTTAACAACAAATAGAATTAAAGACATTAAAAATGAACAATGATTATTTTATTGTAACTCCAATAAAAGAATTGAGGAGACTCCAAATATAAGTGAACAATACATGGAGAAGAAAGGCAGATACCTGACATAATTGTCAGGCTGCATCAAATTGGAACTGAAAGGATGTACCAAGAATGTAAAGCCCTGCCAGCTCCCATGGTATGCAACTGTTGTCCTCAGGAATTTTGTCTTCATAACACAAAACCTTTGGCAGATCAGGGAAGGCAGAGAAAAGGTAACATTCAAACAAACACCCTTCAGTTCCTTCTTGGCTGCAACACTCAGAGGTTTTGCAGCAATTTTGTTCCAAGTGATTTCCCTTAGCACACAAGAGGAATGGTCACAGATGTGAATATGAGACAGAAAAATAAATGCATGAAATGGGAAGAAAGGTTGTCATAAGAGCAAATGTGACATTTATTTACTCAGTCACTTTGGACAGAGTCATGCACTTCTAGCTCTGAACACTTAATTCAATACTGAAAAGGAGGCTGAAAAGTCTTATTTTCTCCCTTAGAATTTGTGGACCTTCTACCGGTACTTCCTAACTGAAGTACTTATCGTCCTCGCAGAGAAGCCTGCCTTTCCCAAGCATATACAGAAGGTGCAGAAAAGACTTACATCTCCAAAGCTAAAAGTGAAGCACAGAGCAAACTGTGTATCATGTCCTTAGCTACTGAATTATTTCTGAATAATACTGAATTCAGAGGTGAAGAGGTCAAGGTTTGGGAAACTCAAAAGAACTTAAATTATCTGCTGACAAGTTCAGTTTCACCAAAAGTGCTAGCAAGGGTGTTGTATACAACTTAGGAGCTGTACAGTGCTTTCAGATTTTATACACTGTAATTTACTGAAAGTAAGGAGCATTCAAATATCCATACATAAGGGGGGGAGTGGTTTTTTTTGTTTGTTTGTTTGTTTTTTAATCTTTTTAAAAATTCCATTGTTGGACCTAAAATTGTCCAGAATCTTTTTCCTTTTAGCAACTTCTAATGGCTGTCACTATGATTTAAAGTCTTCTACAGAATCTCTCACATAAGGTATGGCTGCCTAAATTGCTTTGGACCTAATTTTAGATAAACCGCTATAGCAAGTGTTGAATAAATGCATGAGTAAGCAAAGAAAAGCAAAACAGATATTTAACATTTGTGACTGGTGTTATCTTTCCAGAGTATTTGAATAGAAGTAGTTTAGGTTTGTTAATTACGTTCCACACAAAAAAATCATGTTCAAAGACATTACATTACATTCACCATTTCTCTAAAAGGCTTGTCATTGCATTTCTACTGGCTAAAAAACAACGCTGCTCAGTGCCAGATGTGTTTCTCTAAAAGAACTTTCTCATCCCTTGGTACAATAATACCAAGTATGAGGTGAACTCTCAGGATGAGTATGCATTTAAGCCAAGATTATTTTGCTGAAAAAAAGAAAAATAAAGCCACAAATAAAAGAGAGTATGTGTTAGAAATAAAGAAATAATAGTTACTCCAGAGTGATATACATTGAAATTGTACTTGTAAGGTGTTTTTCTGTACTGGTCTTTTTTGTTTACAAAACTTTCAGGAGATTATTCAATGACAACTGGGTTTGGTGTTTTTTTGCTTGTTTGTTTTTGTGGTCTGTCTGTTAACTTTAAAAACAGTATTATGCTGCAATAATAAAACTTACTGGTTTTTAATCTTTTGATTTGAGGACAGAGAGGAAGAACCAAGCAAATGCACAGAAACATCAAACTGAGGTCTTTGCACACGCACAGGTTCCCTGGACTATCACCCTGAGTTAAGGCATCCAATATTCAGCCTAAGGCTTTTATGGCATAGAAACAGTGTGTACATAGACCAAGCACATATGCCATAACGGGTAACTCTGTTTTAGTTACAGGGTTGTAGATAGATATTTTTCCCCTATTTTCATTGTCAGTTTAATTTCATCCTTTATTTTATCCAGTCAGAAACATAAGAATCAAATCATTTTTACTGGAAATCATGCAACATTCAACTTTACCTAACTCACCAACCACTGAAAAGTGGTTTTCATAGCTATCATTCTGCTTGGCCAAATCCCTTTAAAATCAATGGGATTTTGAGAATACATTGACTGACAGACAGGACCCTTAATCAATAGGAGGGCAAATTTCAAATATAGATTAAAGGTTCAAACTTGAGTCACAAGATGAGCAATATTAAACACTCTACATCAGGCATTTTTTACATGTATCAAATAAGCCTTAAAATCAATTAAAAGAAAAAAACCTCTGTCTTCTATAAATAGGCAACAGCTTCATTTGCTGTCTAAGCCATATCTCTCATTTGGCTGAACTAAACTGCAGCTCAGCTCACATTGTACAAACACAGATGGGTCACAGTAGTAACACAAACCACAAACCTTGTAACTCCTTGTCATAAGGCAGTTTCTGATAGTTATCAGTTTAAGCCTCCAGAAAGCTGCTGTAATGCTGGATGCCAGTGGCAGCATGGCTTTGGATAGCAACTCTAGATCAGCAGGGCTGGGGGAAGAGGTGTCTCTGGATTTTCAGCCTGTCTTGCAATGAGAGCAATGGTGAAGGAGGCTCATCAGGGGAGAAGTAAGCTCTACACTGACAGAAGGCTGGTTTCCTCCACAGTGCCTCCACGATACCCTAACTCCCAAATGGTGTACAAGCAATTACTGTCTCACCTGGGTGTTCTGACTGTTGTCTAGATGGGATGCAAGAAAAATGTCTTGCTGGGAGGTCAACTCTAGCAACATGGATGACCAGTGCCAGCAACAAATCTGCCCTAGCCAGCTGAGGTCAGTCAACAAATACCCTGCATGGCCACAGGAAACGCCATGCCCCAGTGACCTTGGGGCTATTAGGGACATGCCCAAACTCATCAGGCCCCAATCAATGGTAACTAGTCTTCTGAGGAGTTTCAGCTGGAAAGCTTACCACTATTCTTGCACATATTGAAAAATACAAAGTGAGCTGTTTTGTAACCATTTCCACCCTGTTGGGAATTCCCATTCTGGTGGTGTGGTGGAAAGCTAAACTTCATCACAACCACTCTCTCACTCTCCATCCTCACAAGAAGAGGTGGAGAAGAAAGTATGCTGGATAAAGAAAAAAAAAAAAAAAAGAAAGAAAGAAAAAAAAAGATCATGGGTTGTGATAATTTAATTTAAAGGAAAAGGAAGAGGGGAAAAAAGAAAAAAAAAAAAAAAGCAAAGGCCACACAGAAACACAGAGAGAGAGAAAAAAAAAATATTTTCTACTTCCCATCAGTGAGCAATGTTCAGCCACATCCCAGGAAGCAGGGCTTCAATATGTGTATTGATTGTTTCAGAAGACAGACATCTTTATTATGAGACCCTCCCCCCACTCTCCTTCCCCTTCCCCACCTTTTATTGTTGAGTGTGATGTCATATGGTATAGAAAATCACTTTGGTCGGTTTAGGTCAGCTGCCCTGGTGATGTCCCCTCCTCACTTCATGTCCACTCCCAGCCTACTGGCTCTGGGGGGTTTGGAGGGAGTCCTGATGCTGTGCCAAGTATTAGGAATAGACAAAACACTGGTGTGATACCAATGCTGTTCTAGCTAAAAGTGCTACTAAAATGGTAGTTGTATGGCAGTACATATACACAGGGATTGCACATGGAATAAACAAAGAGGATGAAAGATAAGTGCTATGGCAAGGTCTGTGGATAAGAAGCATCCTCAAGAGCACTCCTGGAAGTGAGTATGCCTTAAGCTTTCTGCAGGCATACTGGCAGCCTGCAGTACAAATGCTGATGGGGATTCCCACTGCTGGTGCTGCCAGAAGGGAGGCCTCAGGGAACAGCATAGCACTGCATGGTTCCCACGGACATTCCCACTTCAATAGGAGCTTTGCTCCAACAGATTAAGGCACTTCATGATCACGGTGTGCTGGTGTCACAGAACATTTTATTCAACGTAGCCAAGGAGAAGTGCTATAGTAAGCATTCATATGAGAAAAGAGTTTCTCTAACAAGCTGACCAGATCTCCCTTGGTAGTTGAGGGCCTAATTCATCACTCTGTTGCTCTACCTTTGTAACAGAGCACCTTTAATTTAAAACAATTTAATTCCACATGGAAAACCAGTGCAGAGCAGTAATAAATCAAGTGCACTGTATTTACATAAAGACTCATATCCTCAGCCAATGAAAACTGGAGTGGTTCTGCTGAAGTCAATGGAGTTGTACTGGTTTACACTAGCTCAAGCTCCACTCTAATATTTTAGAAATAATAGTCTAAAGCCTCAGATAATGTATGCTAGAACAACTCCGTCAAATTCATACAGTGACTGAGCATCTGACCCTTTATTGAAATGAGTATGCTAGAATTCCCCTTCAGTTTGTGTAAAACATTGAAAAACAGTAACCAGGTTGTTGATTAGTATGCAACTTAACCAGAGGCACAGCAGTTCAAATGCTGCATGCTATGTGGATGCAGTTTGTATATGTTTGTACCCAGCAACACTGCAAAAGTATTTCAGAGAGGTGACAGAATGGGTAGTAAGGAGGTAAACTTGCCCTATGGGAATCCTTCATCATGCATCTCTCACTGCCAAATTTCAGAGTGAATGTTGCATATGGATTTTGCCCTCTGCATCATTGAGTTCCCCTTTTTTTTTTACTATTAGGTTTTTGGTTTTTTTTCTGTATCTTCAATGAGTATTTCTTATAGCTTAGGTGCTTAAAAAGGGGTAGGGAAAAAGAAATGTGCAAACATAAAGGCTCAGTGAATTTCACAGGCTCATGGCATTTTTTGAGATTTCTTATTTTAACTTAGTTTCTGAGGAGAACTTATTTTAAGTAATAAGAAGATGCACGTATAATTTTTTCAAACTGTGGGTGAGCTACATTTGTACACAGATGGGAAAACTAAATATCAATTATCCATCCCATTTTTCTCCACTCTGTACTCCTTAACTCTCAATGTGTTATGATGACTGTTATTACTGGATTAGTGCATCATCCCTAACAATGCATTAGACAATTTAAAGAAATCATAGCCATGTTCAGAAATAGCATACAATCTCATGCATACCATCTGCAAATGTTCATGCATGGGAATCAATTCAGATGATTGAGTCCAGTTCTTTTGAACTCAATGGGATTACTTATGTAAGTTAACTCATAAATTAAAGGTGCTTGCAGTATTAACTTTCGAATTTCATCTGAAAAGTAAAATTTTGACCTCATAGAGCTAAAGAAAGGATTTGAGAACATTGATTTTGGTGGTAATTTTACCCATAAGGCAATACATGGGCAGGTCAAAGTGGTGGAAATGTTAAACTAAATGAAAAACTAAATGGGCAACATGATCTAGTGGGTGGCATTCCTGCCCATGGCAGGGGGGCTGGAACTAAGTGATCTTTAACGGTCCCTTCCAACCCAAGCAATTCTATGATTCTATGATTCATAGAAGATACATATGAAGGTATATTGCCTCTTCCCTTGCAGAGATCCAGTCCCCCATAACCTATATCAAATGTCTTATGTCTGATACTTTATTATACAGGTGGATTCTGGTAGCAGCTTGGAATCCATCTACTAATCAAGTCATATTAACTATGAGAGATGTTTGTAGTAGGTTCTGCTGAATACCATAAAGTGTCGCAGCAGCACAAATAGAAAGGGAAGGAGCATCTTCAAGAAAAAAAAAAAAAAGATAGAGCTTAGGAACAGCAAACAAAATTGCTGTAATATACACATTTCTGAATGATTCCATTTTCTGTGGTTTTGTTTGTTTTTGTCTTTTAACGGTGCTTGTGTCTGTATTTTTTCTTTCTGCTCACTCTCCATTTAGTGTTACCATAGCTTTAATCTCAGTTTCTCTCTGGTCTTTAAAGCTTTCCCAAATCCATTGTAAATCAAAAGAAGTACATGCTGAACTTTTCTACTCTTTTAGCCCACAAAACACTAAGTGCAGATTTGGAATTACAAACACATTGGAATAGGTTTCATTCTTGAGCCCAACCCCACTGTAACTTCCTTGTCAACAAAAATTAGGAATACGTTTCTAATGACTTGCTGGAAGCATGCTGTTGACACCAATGGGTCACTGATGATCTACAGACCTTACATTTCCCAAACATCAACAGAAGGCTTCACTCTGAAGGAACATGTTTTTTCCCTGGTTAAACAGCTAGAAGAGACAGCCTTGTGGCCTTGTGACTCATGCATTAACATGCTGTGACATGTTTTGGGTAGGTAAAAATGCTCTTCTCCCTTTGTCTCCCACCCCATTAAAAAAAATAATAATAATAAATAAAAAATCAAAGAATAAATTGAAATCAAAAAGTAAACGTTTACTTTTGATCTCAATTCTGTAGGTGCAGGTGTCCTGTTAGAAAATAATCCCAGATTGTTCTCTTATTTGACAGGCTGATATGTGTGAGGATTTAGACTGCAGAGAATGAAAATGTCACACATACCTTTAGGCTTTTTTCTGTATAGCTTAGTTTGATGTGCTTTGATGGCTCACAGGGATGGTTTACAATTACCATAGTCATGCTCAATACCTGACCTCCCAAGGACTAGCTGGTGGCTAGAAAAGCCAAAGAGAAAAGAAGAGAAAAGAAGAGGAAGAGAAAGATGAGAAAGAGAAAGAGAAAGAGAAAGAGAAAGAGAAAGAGAAAGAGAAAGAGAAAGAGAAAGAGAAAGAGAAAGAGAAAGAGAAAGAGAAAGAGAAAGAGAAAGAGAAAGAGAAAGAGAAAGAGAAAGA